>NW_026592481.1:3543777-3651328 GCF_907164565.1 Psammomys obesus | reverse complement strand
GAAAGAAAGAAAGAAAGAAAGAAAGAAAGAAAGAAAGAAAGAAAGAAGAAATGGGGTTACCAATAATTGAAGAAGCTGATGCTGAATATCTTTGTGGCATAACAATGTGGGTTGATGATCAAAAGCAGTATGGAAAACTACTCCAATTTGCAAACATCTGATCAACCTTTCATCAGATATTTTAGTAGGTACATGCAAAGGAACTTATCTGAAAAGCCTCCTAACCCACAGGTAGCTGTGGCTAAATTTGAGCTTCATTTCTCACTTGAAAAGAATAGTTTGTATTGTCCTCATTGGAAAACTCAAGGCCACACAGGGAAGGGGACTAAACACATAGAGCATCCTAATTCTACCCTCTAATACATTAAGAGGTTTCAGAAGTAGACAGTAGTGATATCGAATTGACAGTAGATAATATAACAGTTCACCCTTTCTCCAGACTGCATTCATGTATAGCCCTTTATTTTAAACTTGCTTATAAAGTGATTACTATCACTTTTCTGTCGTATTTGATGCAACTATTTCTCACACATCCAGAATTCAGTCTTCCCCCATGCAAGCAGAACCACAAATCCTATTATTTCTCCTGTAACTTGTATTTACTTGTCTTCCAGCTCATCACGGTGACTCTCTGCTGTCTTTCAATGTAACTGTTAAAATATTGGGTTAACTCACTCATTATAATGCACAATGGGCAATAATAAGGAAACTAAATCTTATAAATATAAATATGTATGTCCTTACCCAAACAAGGAAAAAAATATAAATGAACACTTCCCACATTTCTACAATGGATTAGGTGACAATGCTTACTGTTTATAACCATCTTGTGCGGTATGCACAGAGACCATAAATATCCACAATATCCAAGTAGTGTAAGCATCCATTTGGAACATCAAACTCATAACTACCACTACCATCACTAGGTCACCCCTTCTGTAGTGTGTTCCAGTTCAGGATTCTCCAATACCATGAATCCATAACAGAGACCAAAGCTATTTCAAGTTTCCTACTATTTGGTGTCCTCTTTGACTCAAAAGAGGAAAATATATTAGATATGGTTGTGGCAAAGAGGTGAGTAAAGCCCATCCATATTGTGTTTTCTTATCTGTGTATTCTTTCCATTTACCACCTACCCCATATTTTAACCTTTAAAACTAAATCTCAGACCTTCTGATGGGCATAAAATTTAATTTTACATTAAACTGATATTTCTTCTTCTATCTATCTGTTTCCCTGTCTCCCTTTCCCCTCTTTCCCTCCCCCCATCTTCCCTTACTTCCCCTCCAGAGAATATCTTCATGTAAATTATACCTAAAAGGCATGCATTAACTTTCTTTGATCTAAGCTGCATAGCTCAGTTGATTACAGACTAGGGTTGGTGGATTTAGAGTCTTCATGAACACATTTTATCTTGGACTGAGGAAAAGACTATTTTCAGGACTTCAAAGTCTAACTCAACCCAGCCAGCCACTTCTCAGTGTGTAGTGTTTGTCAGTGGCAAGCATAATATGTTTGATGGTTCACTGCAATCTTTTCCCTATTCCAAAAAAAAAAAAAAAAAAAAAGAACAATAGAGAACATTTATTCTTTAATGGCAGTCCTTAATGGGTAAAGGAACATGAAACTCTTTTTTTATTAAAAAGAGAAAATGTGATCTAGATGTTAATATAATTTTTATAAGCTTAATTAAAACAGCAATATTAAAACATTCTAATCTATACACCTAAAGAAGATAAACGAGAAAGAGGACCCAGGGTAAGAGGATCAATCCTCACTTAGAAAGACAAATGAGATGTGCATTGGATGTAGGAGAAAACAAGTAACCGGACAGGAGCCTACCACAGAAGGCCTCTGAAAGACTCTACCTAGCAATGTATCAAAGCAGACATTAAGACTCATAAATAAACTTTTGGCAGAGTGCAGGGAATCATATGAAAGAAGGGAGAGTTAGCATGACCTGGAGAGGATAGGCGCTCCCCAAGGACCAAATATATCTGGGCACAGGGGTTTTTTAAGGAGACTGTCTCTCCAACCAAGGACCATGTATGGATATAACCTAGAACCTCTGCTCAGATGTAGCCTGTAGTAGCTCAGTAACCAATTGGTTTCCCATAGTAAGGGGAACAGGATCTCAATGGTAGGCTCTCTGACCTCCCCATCCCCCAAGGGAGGAACAGTCCTGTTAGGCCACAGAGGAGGACTTTGCAGCTAGTCCTGAAGATACCTGATAAACAGGGTCAGATGAAAGGGGAGTAGGTCCTCCCGAGTCAGTGGACTTGGAAAGGGACAGGAAGGAGATGAGGGAGGGAGGGTGGGTGGGATTGGGAGGGAATGAAGGAGAGGGATACAGAGTTAATAAAATATAACTAATAATAATAAATAATAATAATAATAAAGAAGCATAATATGAGACTGGAAAAAAAGACATTCTACCTTGTAGATGCTTTTCTTATCTTGCATGCAGGTGCATATCATACACTCTCTCTGTCTCAACCTCAGTGCAATGAAGATCTCAAGATAGTGTTATCATTATCTTTAAAATGTCAAGGAAGTCATTCAAGGGCCAGTGTTCCTCAGATTCTTTCAATGATAACATCAGTAACATTTGTTAAGCATATGTATTTATATATTTAATGACTATGTATATTTTACATATTCATTCTATGTACCTTTTCTGAAATTTTTGACAGGGTAGGAAGGAAGGAGTTAGGAGCTTCTATAGAGGAGTTTTAGGGAAACAGATAGATTTCTGGACCCCCAACCCAGACACATCAATTTTCTATGAGTGAGTTCAGGAGTCTATGGCTGTAATTCTTTGGGGTTTAAAAATTGTAAACCAACCAATTTAGAGTCTGCACTTAGAAAAACAGCCAAGATTTCAGGATCAGTTCCTAAATTCTAAGATTCATAAGCAATGTCACTTAAGCAATGTCAGATTCAAGTGGAGTTTAATTTGTGTTTCTCAGTAGATAAAAATCACAATGAAGTAAAGATAGAGAACATTTAAGTCAGACACAGGATGATTAATTCTCCTTATTTTTTTTTATTCTCTACTTTCTTCTTCAAGCTGGCTATAGTCCTATTGAATTATCTAAGCAGTCAACTAGAGCTTCAAACACTTCCCTTCAACCAATTAGCCAGCTATTTGCTTCCCTTAGAGATGTCACTTTCAATTTTTTTAAGACAACCATGGCATTTTTCTCTTCATATTTTATTTTGACTTTTCAAATTTCAGAAATTTTACAAGAATGGCAAAATAAAATCCCATATGCCTATATTAATTTCTTGCTAATATTTTGTCTCTTCCCTACTCTCTTTTGCTCTCTCACATATTTAGGAGTAAGCTGAGGCTGACATCACACTTTATTCACTTTGTATTCCCCCTGTGGTTCCCTCCTTCCTCTATTCCCAATCCCTCCTTTCCTCCACCTTCTGCAAGCAAGCCCTTCCTCAAGTCCATTGATAGGGGAGGTCTTCTTTTGTTCCTTCTGATCCTAGTCAATTAGGTCTCATCAGGAGTGGCTGCATTGTCATCTTCTGTGGCCTGGTAAGGCTGCTCCCCCCTCAGGGGGAGGTGATCAAGGAGCAGGCCAATCAGATTATGTCAGAGACAGTCCTTGTTCCCATTACTGTGGAACCCACTTGGACACTGAACTGCCATTGGCTGCATCTGTGCAGGGGTTCTAGGTTATCTCCATGAATAGTCCTCGGTTGGAGTAAGAGTCTCTGGGAAGTTCTCTGTGTTCAAATTTTCTGGTTCTGTTGCTCTCCTTGTGGGGTTCCTGTCCTCTCCAGCTCTTACTATTTCTCACTTCTTACATAAGATTCCATGCACTCTGCCCAACAGTTGGCCATAAGTCTCAGTGTCAAAGCAACAGGATTTAATGTTATGGTAAACATTAAGTGCTAGCTGGGTGTGGTGGTGCATTCCTTTAATCTTAGCACTCAAGGAGGCAGAGGATGGGGTGGGGGGATTTCTGTGAGTTTAAGGAAAGCCTGGTTTACAAATCAAGTCCAGGTGAGCCAAGACTACGGATAGAAACCCTGTCTCAAAATAACCAAAAAACAAACAAACAAAAAAAAAAAAAAAAAAACAAATCCCCCAATCTCACTCAAAAAAATATTAAATGCAATTGAAATGTTAAATGTTTAAACATAACACTGTTAAATGCAATTCTATATTCATCCAAACTGTCCTTTATGGTTGCTTTAAAAAACTCACCCAAGATTCAGTAAAGGTTCCATATCACGATTTGACACTAAGTAAAGGAGTCTTTGAAGCCATCTTACTATTCTTCTTACTAACAAGAACACATTTCTCCCTGGTAGTACTCTGCCATAAAATCTGTTGTATCTGAGACGAATGTAGTCATTTCAGCTTTCTTTTGATTAGTTTTATTTTTATCCACTCACTTTGACACTCCATATAACCTTTAAGTTTAAAGTAAGTGAACTGCAGGCAGGCAGCATATAGTTGAATTTTATGTTTATATCCACTCTGTTATTCTCTGATGTTTTCCTGAGTATCTATCAATAGTTAAGTGGGTAAAATGTAATATTAAATCTCTCCTTTGAAGAGCATGTACTGCTCTTGCAGAGGACCTGAGTTTGGCTTCTAGTAACCTTGCCAATGGCTCATAACTTGGTGGGGAGCTGAAGAATCCCTGTGTGAAGTCCAGACTTAATATGATTATTATTAACATAAGCCAACCAAGTCAAGTACTCTACCCTCAGGTCCATCAGAAAATGTCAAGGTCTCTACACACCTCAAGGGTGAAGCACAAAGGGGTGGCAAATCCTTCCTCTGATGTGAGACAAAGTGTTGATTGTGTGTGCAAAAAAATTTCCCACCATAGCTTTCTCTCCCTGAATGTTAGAGGCTTGAAGGTTGCGAACCCTAAAGAGATTAGCTGAACTTGCCTTCTTGCTCATCTGTATATGGTAACCTTGCTTCCTTGTTAAGCTGTACATATATATATATATATATATATATATATATATATATATATATATGTATGTATGTATATAACAACCACACCTTACTGCTCAACCGTATATAAAAATACACACTGAGCTTACAAGTGTTGCAGATTTTTCACCACAGAGCCCAAACCACCCAAACCCAGGTTTTGTCTATGTCTGTGTCTGTCATTTCTTCATTCCCCCACTACCTCCAGTCAGATCCATCCCTGTAGCTGTACTATATATTACATAATTCCCTGTAACTCCAGGGGATCTGATAACATTTTCCAGTCACTTCTGTAGGCAACTTTACCCACATTCATATATTCATACACAGGCACACACAGAGATACATGATTAAAAATAAAATGAAATCTTTAAAATAAAGCATTTGCCTATCGTTGGACTATTTAGACCATTTATGTTGAATATGATTATTAGTGTGATTTGATTCAAACATATCATCTTACTATTTGTTTTCTATTTGTCCCTTCTAGTCTTTAATTTCTTTTCTTTTACCAGAATTTTGGTTATTTGTTGTGATTTTATTTTTGTAGAGGAATTTTAATATAGCAACACGGCTCCTCTTATAACATCCAAAGTCATGCCACACACCTTTAATTCCTCTGTATGCCTCTATATACAGACATGCTCTTAGTACATACCTTTAATCCCAAACAATGATGGCAAAGTTACATTGTAGAAGGAAGCACCCATGTTTGAAAGTGATGTCTCATTGAGAGGCAGACAAAGTGACAAATCACAGAAAGATATGACAAAATGAGTCAGAGATAGGATATGCCCAGCTCTCATAAGAAGAGGCAAGAACAAGAGGCAATTTAAGAGGACAGAGAGAAAGAGAGGGAGAGAGAGAGAGAAGGACGGAGAAGACCATACAGTAGAATACAGTACAGTACAGTAGAGATTTCAGCAGAAAAAAACAGTATAGTAAAGAAAGGAATAGAGTACAGTAAAGAGTTCACTGATAAAGACAGTACAGTAGAGTTGAGTTCAGTACAGTACAGTACAGGCAGTGTGGTGCAGTTCGGTTCACAAAGTTAAGAAACAGAGCAATTCAAGAGAAGCTGAGATAAACCAGTTTGAACCAGTCAGCTTGGAGAGGAGTTTTGAGCCAGAACAGCTGAGTTCAGAAAGGACTAGAAAGATATTCAGCAGTCAGCCTCCAAAGCCCCAACTACTTTAGGTGAATGAAAGATACTTTTACATATTTTGTCTCCTTATTTGATATATTAACTAAAACATGTGGTTTAGTACATTTGTGACCAGTCTAATCAAAGATATAATATAGAATTTCTGGTATAGCATGTAAAATTTCCCATAGTACATTTGTTTCTTCCCTTGAAATCTTTGAACTAACAGTGTGATGCATTTAGTTATTCATGTAATACACACTTGACATGGTAACTATTTTTGTCTATATATTCAATGATCTCTAAAGATACTTAAATAGTAAGAAAACATATTATTCATATAGTGATTATTTCCAATCACATTTTTCATTGTAAATTTATAATTCAAATTGGTATAAACTTTCTTCAGCCTGAAGAAATTTTCCTTAACTTTTTTTTTTTCCTTAACTTTTACTATGGCGTGAAGACACCGGAGATAAGTTCTTTCAGATTTTGTAAGTTTAAAAAAGTATTCTTAAAATTCTCATTGAGATATAGGAGTCAAAGTTGACAAGTTCTTTGTTTCTTTGTACATCTTAATTTCTCTGAAAAGATTAATACATTTTCCTATGACAGATATACAGACAGTACATCTTAGTGTCATTTTTTCTTCATTCTTCTTATGCTTTGAATTTACTAACTACCTAGATATTTATGATTATCATTTAATCAATATTCTAAATATTTTGCTCATATTTATTGGAGCATTTTTCCTATAATCACCCCTATTCAGGAACTCCAGTTACACACCCAGATCATTGACATCCTATTCACTGAAAATACCTTTCCTCCATATTTCATTTTATATAAATTCTAACATTATGTCTTCACATTCACCAACCTTTATTCTGCAGTATCTATCTATTTTAGGAGCAAATATTGTAGCTTTATTCTCAAGATGTTTTAATAAATCCTTTCTGTATGTTCGATGTTTCTCCTTAACTTTTCAATCTTTTTACTTGGACAGGACCTATTAGGCAGGACCAGAGCTGTGTTTAATTTAGGGTTAACTATGTACCACTACTGAAGCAAAACCCTTCTGATTAGTGTATCACTATTCCATAAAGTATGAAGTTTCCCAGCTTTTCATGATTTAAACAGGCCGCATTTCCATCCTTGTTTAAGTGTCACACATTACTTTCTGTATCTTTCCAGATGATTCTTCCATTGGTCCTGGGTAGCTTCCTCTGGTGCACACATTGATTAATACTGTACCAAATATTCTACAACTCTCCAATGTTCTTTCCCTGGGAAAAGTTCTTCTCTCTCAGGAATGTCAATACCACTTCCTGAACTAAAACAGTTTATTGTACTCTACCTTGAGTCTCTTTCCTAAATAGTAGCCTGGAAACTCTCTCCAAGCAGTAAGCTTGAGAAATCATCGGGCTTCTACAAGTCATTTCCCATCTGTCAAGAAACACTGTCTTAAATTGTCTGATATCAGTTTCTTATAAAACACTGTCTGGTATATTTTATGCAGGTTTTTATTTATTTTTTTTTACTCTAGCCCAGGCTATTTTATATTATTCTGAAGTGTAAATCTACCATTTATTGTCTTATTTTATTTTAAACCATAAACATAGCAAATCTTTTGAGGATCTTTACTAAACATGTTTTAACCTATTTAATATTGACCCATAATCTTTTATACAAACCCTTAAATATCATTTAAAATGTCTATTAGTCAGATTTTTATTTTTACTGTTGAGTGCTTCTTTCATTCATTAGTCAGGATGGTGAAGTTTTGCTATCATACTACACATAAGTCCATGCTGAATGACAAAAATTATTATGATAAAACAGAGTCAATCACAAATTATACATGTGCACTACATTTTAGACAATAATCAAAGAACCAGGATGCTGTGAATTAATTCAGTATTCAAAATCCCCAGAATAAATAGCCTATATCCCACATAACTTACACTGTCTCTTTCAATAGCAGCTGAATTTACTACAAATGGCATAAAATTGAAGAGGTGGGAGCTAAATAAATTCAAGTATTTGTGGATCTTTCTCAGCTTTCTTCCCTAAAGCCTTTTCATGTCACTGCTGCCAAACTCAATCTCCCTCATTCATTTTTAGCCTAAGACATATCTTGCTTCGAGTCTATCTTTGGCATAACTTCCTACCCTCTGAGATTTCTTTATCCAGCCCTCCTTATGGTCTGGTTTGCTTACAAAGAATGAACCAGCCCTCTAGTATAATCAAGTTTATGAAAGTAAATAAAACACAACGAAATTCATGATCAGACAAAAATTTACTGTAACTGATACTATCTTACAATAATAATTATATAGTCAAGACTTTTGTCCATTTCACATGCTGATATGATTTTATTTAATCAGTGTGGAATACATACAAACACACAAATAAAACATATTGGGATAGAGATACGTGGATTTTTAACTAGTAGGAGAGAATGATTGAAAGTAAGCATTAGAAGTACCTGGGTTCTGAACTCAATGACTGGCTCTTTGACCTCCCCACCTCCCAAAGGAGGAACAGTACTGTTAGGCCACAGAGAAGGACTTTGCAGCCAGTCCTGAAAATACCTGACAAAACAGAGTCATATGAAAGGGGAGGAGGTCCTCCCCTATCAGTGGACTTTAAAGGGGCAGGGAGGAGATGAGGGAGGGAGGGTGGGATTGGGGAAGGAATGAGGGATACAGCTGGGATACAGAAATTAACAAAATGTAACTAATGAGAATAATAATAATAAAAAAAGAAGTACCTAGGTTCTGCTTTTGCTCTGTAATTCTGTGATATTGTTATTACGTTATTTACTGTTTGAAAGCATCAATTTTCTCATTTGTAAAATATAGATAATTAAAACTTTGTTAAGAACAAGTATCCAAATTTGGAATAAAGTAAAACTGTGTGATCTTTAAAAATCTTACCAAGGCAGTAAATAACTGTGTTGGTATTTTGATGGGAATTGGATTGAATCTGTACGTTGCTTTGGCAGGATGGCCATTTTCACTGTTAATCCTACCAATCCATGAACACGGGAAATCTTTCCATCTTCTGATATCTTCTTCAATTTGTTTCTTCAGAGACTTGAGGTTTTATCAGCTGAAGGAGTTCTTTGGTTGAATTTTTGTGGTCACTCATGTATACTATCATATCATCTGCGAATAGTGAAACTTTGACCTCTTCTGTTCCAATTTGTATCCCCTTGATTTCCTTTAGTTGTCTTATTGCTGTAGCTAGGACTTCAAGTACTATATTGAAGAGATATGGAGAGAGTGGGCAGCCTTGCTTTGTCCCTGATTTCAGTGTGATTGATTTGAGTTTCTCTCCATTGAGTTTGATGTTGGCTATAGGCTTGCTGTATATTGCCTTTACTATGTTTAGATATATGCCTTGTATTCCTGATCTCTCTAAGACTTTAAACATGAATGGATGTTGGATTTTGTCAAATGTTTTTTAGGCATCTAGGAAGATTATCATGTGTTTTTTCTCCTTCAGATTGTTTATATGGTGGATTACATTGATGGATTCCCGTATATTGATCCACCCTTGCGTGCCTGGGATGAAGCCTACTTGGTCATGGTGGATGATATCTTTTGAAATGCTGTTTCAATATTTAGTCATTTATTAAATTGATTCCTTTGCACCGAAGCTTATTTTTCTGTTTTGCTAGCTTCTATAATACAAAACACAGGAAAAGAAAAACTAAAATCCACTGAGTTCTTTTTGAAGATTTATAAACTTAAAAAGTTATTTGAACATAAATAGCACCAAAATGCTAATGTGATTAGGGATAGTGGTCACACTTCTTTTTATTTTTTAGTTACTTTCATGAGCTAGGTTTTAAGAAAAGTATTTATGTATATAATTTTATAAGGATGTGTTTAAAGCCAAGTGAGGAAGCATATCTCTTGGAAATGGAATTACACATGGTTGTGAACTGTCATGTTGGCACTGGGACCTGATTCTGGGTCCCCTAGCTAGAGCAATAAACACTCTTGACCACAGAGCCATCTCTTCATCTAAGAGCAGTCATCAGTGCTTCCAGTCATTTTTGAAATCACACAATTAAAAATAACAAGGACATAACTATTAATTTTTTTCGTAAAAAACAGAAAGCAAATATACCATTAAAACCTTAAGAAATAAGGTGAAACAGTAAAAAAATATTATTTTTACAACTGAAGTTTAAATTTAAAAACTAATAATTCAGCTTTCAGAGTAAAACATATTTGGAACACTTTGGACATATGACAGTAAATAGAAATCAAGTATTTCTTGTGAAAATTTAATATCCTAATTTTAAAAGTACTGTAATTGTAAAATATATACCAGATTGTAAAGACAGTTGGAAAACATTTATGTAAATTATATCATTGATAATTTATGGTGACTACAGATTAAGTGATAAAAATGCCACCTATATTGGGTTATGTCTTAAAAACTGTATACTTTCCATTTACTTTTTAAAAACGTGACAGACTTCTAGCAAATAATGGCTTCTACTCTATGTTTGCTGGGCAATGTTACTTTTTGATGCATGGTTATCAAACTACAAAATGAATATCTAGGTCTCATTCTCATAGCCACTGATGAACTTTATCTTGATTATCCATATTAGAGTTGAAGTATTATGGTTTTTAAATTTTCTTTTGTGATATTTTAAATGTTGACAACTACCTTAGGTCAATACAGATCCATAAAGACCAACTAGACAATACTGGCCTCCTTAGGATTTGAGAACTTTGGGAGAGGCCATCAACAGACAACATTTCAGTGGAATTTTACATTTTAGTGGAATTGGAGAAATAGTAGTCTCTTTTGGTAGTGGTTTGTTTGTTTGTTTGTTTGTTTTGATTTTTTTGAGAAAAGACTTTACTATGTAATCCATAGCTGACCTGGAACTAACTCTCATTGTAGTCTAGGTTGGCCACCAATTCGTATGAATTCTCCTGCCTCAGCCTTCCATGTTTTGAGATTAAGAGTGTGTTCCACCACACCAAGATCATGGTACCTTTCTTCATGCAAAAATAAAAAGTATCATGGCAATGAAATGACTCCTAATGACATATTGGTATTCAGTGAATTACTAAGATCAGTGAATTACTAAACTATCATCAGAAAAGCTTCTAACAGCAGATGGGAAGTAACACAAGGACCCAAAACTGGAAAATGTACAGAGAATGAGAGGAGCGTTCATCCCTAACTGGGATGCATTTATTGAATTCCTTCACTTCAGGCTCACATAATTATGTAGAAAAGGAGGCAGAAAAATTTTAAGAGCCAGAGGTGATGGATGACTCCAAGAAAACAGTGTCTTTCAGACACAACAGGCCTAATATCTATGTGAACTCACAGATTATGACAGCATGCAAAAGACCTGAACAAGTTCAAGCCAGACAATGAAAAGGTAGAAGAGGACATAAATCCAACCCCTAACCAAGAACCTAATTACAATTAATACCTGCTATGAAAGGAAAAATAAATTTTCTCCAGTGGAGTGACTATTGGTATATCAATCATACACCCCAGCCAGCTACATGCCTGGTAGTGGTTGACCAACAGAAAATAAAACCCATGATTTTATTTGTTTGACTGGTTTTTGTTGTTGTTGTTGTTTGTCTTATTGGGTTTTTCTTAGTATGTTTTAATTTTCAATATTTTTTTTGCTTCTTTTGTGGAGAGAGAGAAAGTATTATTTTTATAAGTTGGATACATAGGGAGGTGAAGATCTGGGAGGAGTAAGGAAATGAAGAAAAACATGATCAAGAAATATTGATCAATTTTTAAACTAAAAAGAGCATTGAGGGAATGGGAAATCACTGACTAGACCAACTTGAGACCCACACCATGGAAGAGAGCCATTCCCTGTTTTATCAATGATACTCTGCTATGCTTACACACATGACCTTAGCTTAGCTATGCTCTGAGAGTTTTCATCCAGCAGATGATGGAAACAGATGCAGAGACCCACAACCAAACAATAAGTGGAGCTAGGGAAATTTTTTTGGAAGAATTTTGTGGTAGAAAGATTGAGAGAGTTGGAAGAGTCAAGGACACCACCAGAAGATCTTACAGAGTAAACTAACCTGAATCCATGGGGTCTCAGAGAAACTAAACCACCAAAAAAAGAACATGCATGGGCTGGACCCAGATCCCTTACGTATAGGTAGGGGATGTGCAACTTGGTCTTCATGAGGGTCCCCTAACAATGAGAGTAAAGGCTATTGCTGACTCTGTTACCTACCTTTGGATCCCTTTCCCCTAGCTGGGCTGCCTTGTCTGGCCTCAGTAGTAGGGGATGTGCTTAGTCCTGCTACAACTTGAGGTGCCAGGATAAGTTGGTACCCCTTGGGGGTCTACCTTTCTCTAAGAAAAAGGAGGGGGAGAAAGGAGGAGGAGAAAGGGTAGGACTGAGAAGAGAGGAGGGAAGTGGGTGCGATCAGGTGGTAAAATTATTGAATTAAAAAACAAAAGGGAAAAAGAAAAAAAAAACTCTAGCTAGTGTTATCTGGCTGGAGCCTAGGATGTTAGCATTCTTCGTCAGCATCAGGCAGAAGCAAACACACTCAACTACCCAAGTAGATGAAAATTTACTTCCAGAAACTGCTCCCAGTTCCTTCAGCAATACATTTCCTTATCTGACACAGTGGACCTCAGTCACCTGAACATTTAGAATAGTCTCCTTCATAGTTAGTTCAAAAGAAGGTAACTCAGCCCTAGCATGTCACACAATGAAATGATTGACTGTCCTGGTTATTCAACACTGTCATAGCTTGGATTTTAACACAAAATAATCCTGTAAATTGAGGCGGATGGCCATCCTATTTGAATCCTATTTGATGGAAGTGTATTTCTAGTCCAAGAGACACTTCAAAGTAGTCAGAAGAACACTCCCTGTGACATATGCTCTCTAATAATTTTTAGTGATGTTCTTCCTATATTATCCAACTGTCCTTCCTCAAAATAGACACTAAAGTTACAGGGTTAACCAGTCTAGAACTTAATTAGGCACACTACTTTACCTGAACACATCATCAAATTGTTGCAATCCATTTATAAACATAAAAAAGAGAGACTACCATGATAACCCTGTTGGAAATCTTTACAAAGTCCAAAATTTAACAGATACCTGGGAGACAAAGTAACTATGGGCCACATTATGGTAGTTTTAAGTTTAAAATCAGGGCTTGAATCTGCTGTTTGCTGTCTGACTTTGGGAGAGTTCCTTAACCGCGCTGTGCCTCAATGTTTTCATATACAGAGGATAAGTAATTGACATTCATGCTGAAAGGTAGTGATGACAATGAATAATAATGCACTCCATCTGACAAATATTATGTGGAGATAATCTACAATGTATCTAACCAAACTGTCAGTGACATTAGAAACAAAGAAATTCTAAGAATCTGTTACCACTGAGAAAAGTCTAAAGAGACATGATAATCAAACATAATGTGGTGACCTATTAGATGGAATTTCTGTTATTTATGAGAAAAATACCCAAGAAAATAAGAAAGGGGTAAGAAAAGTTTACTTTGGTTCACAGCTTCAGAAATGTCAGTTCATAGTCTTGTCTCCTTTGCTTCTGGTACTGTTATAAAAACAGAACACCATGACAGCAGGCAGGGGCCGAATTCTACTCACCTTCAAGTGAACGGGAAGCAGAGAAAGCAAATGCAACCAGGAACAAGGTGTAACCTCAGAAAGTAGTATCAGTGACCTGCCTCACCCACTAGAGCCCACTATTTAAAATGGGCTCTAGTGGTACCATCACCTTGGGACAAACTGCTCCTCAGACTAGTCTCGGGGGTACATTCCATGTTCAAACCATAACAAGGCTCCTATAACAGAAAAAAGACTATCAGGAAAAATCTACAGACACCCAATGCATTATGGAAAGCATATGAAAAAATTTACTGCGTGCTGGAAGCATGGGCTGCATTTGATGTGAACCTAAACATAGTAAGAACCGTATAAAGCAAGCCTATAGCCAACATCAAAATAAATGGAAAGAAACTTAAATCAATCCCACTAAAATCAGGGAAAAAGCGAGGTTGCCCACTCCCTCCATATCTCTTCAACATAGTTCTTGAAGTCATGGCTAGAGAAATAAGACAATTAAAGGAGATCAAGGGGATACAAATTGGAAAAGAAAAAGTCAAAGTATCACTGTTTGCAGATGATATGATAGTATACATGAGTGACCCCAAAATTTATACCAGGGAACCTCTACAGCTGATAAATACCTTCAAAAATGGCTGATAAAAAACTAACAAAAAAAAAAAAAAAAGCAGTAGCCCTCTTGTATATAAAAGACAAAAGGGCTGAGAAAGAAATTAGGGGGAAAAAAAAACCCTTCACAATAGCCACAAAGGACATAAAGTACCTTGGTGTGACTATAACCAAGCAAGTCAAAGACTTGTATGAAAAAAAATTTCCAGTCTCTGAAGAAAGAATTAGAAGAAGATATCAGAAGATGGAAAGATCTCCCATGCTCATGACTTGGCAGGATTAAGATAGTAAAAATTGCCATCTTACCAAAAGCAATCTACAGATTCAATGTAATTCCCATCAAATTACCAACACAATTCTTTACAGACCTGGAAAGAAAAAAATCTGAACTTCATATGGAATAACAAGAAACCCAGAATCACTAAAACAATCCTCTACAATAAAAGATCTTCTGGAGGTATCTCCAACCCTGATCTTAAGCTATACTATAGAGCAGTAATACTAAAAACTGAATGGTACTGGCATAGAAACAGACTGGTGGATCAGTGGAATCAAATAAAAGACCCTGAAATAAAACCACACACTTATGGACACCTGATCTTTGAAAAAGATGCCAAAACCATACAATGGAAAAAAGATAGCATCTTCAAAAATGGGGTTGGTCTAACTGGATGTCTACATGTAGAAAAATGCAAATAGATCTATACTTATCACCTTGCACAAAACTAAAGTCCAAGCTGATCAAAGACCTCAATATAAAACCAGACACACTAAACCTGTTAGAAGAAAAAGTGTGGAAGAGCCTTTAACTCATTGGCACAGGAGACAACCTCCTGAACAGAACACCAACAGCACAGGCTCTAAGAGCAACAATCAATAAATGGGATCTCATTAAACTGAAAAGCTTCTGTAAAGCAAAGGCACTGTCATCAGAAGAAAATGACAGCCTACAGTCTTGGAAAGGTTCTTCACCAACCTTATATCTGACAGAGGGTTACTATTCAGAATATATAAAGAACAAATGAAGTTAAACAGCAACAAATCAGTTAATGCAATTAAAAAATGGTGTACAGAGCTTAACAGAGAATTGTCAGTAGAGGAATATAGAATGACAGAGAAACACTTAAACAAATGCTCAAAATCCTTACTCATCAGGGAAATGAAAATCAAAACAAACCTGAGATTTTACCTTATACCCATCAGAATGGTTAAGATAAAAAATTCAAGTGACAACACAAGCTGGAGAGGATGTAGAGAAAGGAGAACCTTCTTCCATTGCTGGTGGGAATGTAAACTTGTACAACCACTTTGGAAATCAATCTGGCACTTTCTCTTACAATTAAGAATAGTGCTACCTCAAGATCCAGCTATACCATTCCTAGGCATATTTCCAAAAGAGGCTCAAGTATACAACAAGGACATTTGCTCAACCATGTTCGTAGAAACTTTATTTGTAATAGCCAGAACCTGGAAACAACCCAGATGCCCCTCAGTTTAGGAATAGATACAGCAATTGTGGTACATTTACACAATGGAATATGATTCAGCAATTAAAAACAAGGAAATCATGAAATTAGCAGGAAAATGCTGGGAACTGGAAAAGATCATCCTGAGTGAGGTACCCCAGAATCAGAAAGATACACAGGGTATATACTCACTCATAAGTGTATATTAAAAATATAAGATAAACATACTAAAATCTGTACACCTAAAGAAACTAATCAAGGAGGACTCTGACTAAGATGCTCAATCTTCATTCAGAAAGGCAAAGAGGATGGACATCAGAAGAGGGAGAAAACAGGGAACAGGAGAGGAGCCTACCACAGAGGGCCTCTGAAAAACTCTATCCTGCAGGGTATCAAAGCAGATGCTGAGACCTATAGCCAAACTTTGTGCAGAGTGCAGGTAATCTTATGAAAGAAGTGGGAAATAGTAAGACCTGGAGAGGACAGGAGCTCCACGAGGAGAGCAATACAACAAAAAATCTGGGCACAGGGGTCTTTTCTGAGACTGATACTTTAACCAAGTAACATGCATGGAGATAACCTAGAACCCCTCCACAGATGTAGCCGATGGCAGTTCAGTGTCCAAGTGGGTTCCATATTAATGGGAACAGGGACTGATTCTGACATGAACTAATTGGCCTGCTCTTTGATCATCTCCCTGTGATGAGGGAACAGCCTTTCCAGGCCACAGAGGAAGACAATGCAGCCACTCCTGATGAGACCTGATAGACTAGGACAGAAGGAAGTGGAGGAAGACCTCCCCTATCATTGAACTGGGGGAGGGGCATGGATGGAGAAGAAGGAGGGAAGGTGGGATTGGGAAGGGAGGAGGGAGGGAGCTACAAGTGGGATACAAAGTGAATAAACTGTATTTAATAAAATATAAAGAAAGAAAGAAAAAAGAATAAAAACTTACTGCATGCCAGAAGCATGGGCTGCATTTGATTTGCACATGGGAAAGTCTGAGTTACATCCCTCGTTTTGCAGAATAACAAAGCAACAATTAGAAAAATAACAAAAATAGTTATTTTTAATTACATGCACTGCAGTAATGTAAGTAATTAACAGTAAGGAAAAAATGTGGGAATATAAGAGGACTCTCTGTATATCTGCATCTTTTCTGTAAATCTAAAACTATTCTGCAACCAAAAGCTTTTACAAAAATAAAATGCTTTAAATTGTAATGCCCAGTCCAGAACTAAAATGTTAATGACAAGTGTTAGGATTGTTGTAAACTACATTACAGATGACACTAATAAAAAAACATCATATTAATTTATTGACTCAAGATGTTCAGGGGATGCTGGGAACTTGAAAGCTATAGAATTTAGCATAGAGCAAAGAGGGTGAAAGGGATGTATGCATGCTGACTGTTACTTTGTCCGCAGCCTACAAGCCTGTTACTTCTTTCACATAACCCTATCAATTTCCTGCCTAACATTATTCATATTTTGTAATGATTTTATTTAGTTTTGAATTCTCTGTTTAAAGACCAACTTTTCCTGCCATTGCTCTAACACACCAGGTCTATGGCAGCATAAACTTCATTTGTTGTCTTGTCTTTATCCATTTTGCCTGTTCATAGCACTTGCATCACATAGAAATCCTGTGAGTTTATCAACTGAAAAAATGACCAGCAAAGGACATAGAGAAAATAGTCAACTTGGACTAGAATTGGAATCCTTTCTTGTTAGTGTCATCTGTAATGTATGTTTACTCATCCTGGTCTTCCCCAAGTTTCCTGCCTCTACAAAGACCAAAAACAAGCAAGCAAATAAGCACAGACATAACTATATGATGAAGTAGCAAGCCTTAGCAGAAAAGAGACAGCAACACTTAGAGCCAGGCTTACTGTTCACTATTATAGTCAATATTTGCAAATATGAGATATAGCTTAAACAGACTATCTTAGTGATTATTTCTTCCTTGTCACACCATATGTTTTCCATTCAACTTATGCCTCAGAATTTTGTTATTAAGTCAGGGCAGCTGTTTTTTTTTTAATCTCAATTTGAAGAAAATATTTTTTAAGAAGAAAAAGTAAAAAAAAAAAAAAGAAAGAAAGAAAAAGAAACAAAGAAAAGAGAAAGAATTTTGGTGGTTTCAGAATACACAGAGAATTGCATTGATTTCCAGAAGTTGTTAAAACAAAGTGCCACAGACTGGGTGAGTTCAAGATAGAAATATAACATCTCAAGGGTTGTAGGGGCTCAAAGCACAAGAATAAGGTATAAGAAAATGTTGCTTTCTGGTGAACCCTTACTCTTGGGCTCACTATGTCCTTATGGCCTTTTCTCTCAGTGTTCATAGAGAGTGACAGGCACAAAGAATATAAACAAGTTCCTTCCCTGGTATCTTTTCTTCTTCAGGGTACACAAATCTTGCAGCATCATTTGACCTACATAAACAACTTAAACACCAAATCAAAATCCAGTCACTTTAAGTGTGATGCACTTGTCATGTAACATGGGACAGGGATGGAGGCAGCCATTTTTAGGAATGTTTTCTGATGAGGGACAAGAACGTTAAGCTGGACAGGGATCTAAGATGGCAATGACCAGTGTGCACCATATCTGAGGGGCAGATGATCTGAAACTCTAAAATTGGAGAGTGGAGGGGCAGCTGAACCCAGAACATCGACATTGAGGCTTCCTGGGAGAAAGGGGACAAACTGTGAACTAACACCATTTGATTCAGGTCACCCCCTCGGACATGTGCAGGGACTTGACCAGGGATTTCTCCATGGACTTTTCCTGAGTACTCAATCCCCAGGCACTTCCCCTTGAGCTCCTCCCTATTCCCTCCTTGGTGGAGGCAGCAGAAGCAGCCAGCAGTGCCTGCAACAGAGCACAGTGCCAGGCCCGCAGTGCCGGCTGCTCCTAGCAAAGAACCTCCTGCTCGGGATCTGGGAGAGAGAATACTCAATCCCCCCAACACACTTCCTTGAATGGCCTCCATACTCCTTCCCAGGTGGAGGCAGAGATGCGGAGGTGGCCCACAGCACCCGCCACTTAGCATAGTGTACACTCCCCAGTGCCCTTGGCTCCTAGCACAGTATGCAGTGCAGGCAGGCACCAAGTTCTGCAGCTACAGCACCACTGAGCTGAAGGATTGCCTACATCCACTTTTGCCCCAGCAGGATCAAATATGAGAGTAGAGAACATGGGGAACTCCAGTGCTTTCCGACTGGTCCTGCTAGAGAGGTGAGTGTGCCTTCAAGTGAGTGCTTGCAGAGGCCCAGATCCAGGAACCCTCTACGCTAATAGCCAGACATCAGATCCCTACTACTCACACTCCCATTGTGGGTAACATAGGGATTCTTGGGACAGTGTTCTCAACACTGAAGCCCCTGCTCTGCTCTGTAGGTCTCCCAGTGAAATCCATGCAAACAACTCCTGGAGCCCAGACAGATCTGAATACCAGTGACCTGTAGGTGACTGAGGTATTCAGGGAATCTGAGCAAGAGCATTGTGCCTGTGAACAGGGCCAGCGTCCCCAGTCTCTCCTGTGACTGCACCCCTTCCCCACATTCTAAGCATCTACACTCTATAGCACCCTGTCCTTCAAGACACAGTTCCACACACACCTGCACTCTTGCTTGCCCACAATAGGGCATCTGTATCAGCAGACATTCCTCCCTTAGCTACAGCTGAAACACCAAAACACAATCTGAAATCAGTGGACTTCTCTGATTTTTCTGAAAAAAAAAAAAAAAAAAAAAAAAAAAAAACTCCAGACACCAGAGAATGACAGACCCAGTCTGAAATACAGACTGCAGAAACAGTGAGGATTACAGATAAGCAGATGGCCAGAGGTTGGCGTAAGAACACACCCAACAAAATCAGGATATCATGGCTTCACAAGCAACCCCCCCCAAAAAAAAATGGACATTTCAGTTCAACAGAAACACAGGAAAATGACTTTAAAGCTATGCTTATCCAGTTATTAGAGGCACATAAAGAAGAAATGAACAAATCTCCCAAGAAAATAGCCGCACAAATAGAGGCAAATGAAGAGAAAATGAACAAAGCTCTTAAAGAAATACAGGCAAATAGAGGCACATATAGAGGCACAGTTAGTGGCATATAGAAAGGAAACAATCAAAAATATAGAAGCCATCATAGAAAGACAGGAATCCACATTCAAACAGATAAAGGAAATGGTGCAAGGCATAAAAACAGAATTAGAATCAATAAAGAAAACACAAGCACAGAAAACCCTGGAGCTAGAGAACTTAGAGAAAAGATAAGAACCACCAAAGTAAGCATCACAAATAGAATACAAGAGATGAAAGAGAGAATCTCAGGTGCTGAAGATATATTTGTAGAAACTTATACTTCTCTCAAAGAAAAAGTAAAATTGGGAAAATTCCAAAAATGAAACAGTCAAGAAATCAAGGACACCATGAAAAGACGAAATCTAAGAATAATAGGATTAGATGAAAAAGAAGATGCCAGGCTCCAAGGTCTGGAAAATCTTTTCAAGAAAATCATAAAAGAAAAATTTCCCAACTTAAGGAAAGAGATGTCAATAAACATACAAGAGGTCTACAGAAAAACAAATAGACTAGACCAGAAAAGGAACTCTTCACGTCACATCATAATCAAAACTCTAAACATACAGAACAAAGAAAAAATATTAAAGGCAGCAATAGGAGAAGGCCAAGTAACATATAAAGGTAGACCTATCAGAATCACACCAGATTTCTCAACAGACACTATGAAAACCAGAAGGACCTGGGAATATTTCATGCAGATTTGAAGGTACCACAGATGCCAACCCAGACAAATAAATATACCCAGCAAACCATTCAATCAACATAGATGGAGAAAAGAAAATATTCCATGACAAAATTAAACTTAAACAATATCTACACAGCAAACCAGCAATACAGAAGATACTAGAAGGAAAACTCCAATCCAATAAAAACAACTATACCCAAGAAAACATAATACATAGATAACTACACAACAAAAAATTAAAAGAAAACAAACAATGAAACACAGTAACACCACCAACTCTACAAGAAGAGAAATTGATATTCATTGGTCACTATTATCTATCAAGATCAATGGATTCGACTCTCCAATAAAAAGACACAGACTAACAGAACGGTTGTAGAAACAGGATCCAACATTCTGTTGCATCCAAGAAACACACCTATGCAACAAAGATAAACACTACCTCATAGTAAAGGGGTGGAAAAATGTTTTTCAAGCAAATGGACTCAGAAAACAAGCTGGGGTAGTGATCCTAATAGCTAATAAAATAGACTTTCAACCAAAATTAATCAAAAAAGATGAGGAGGGGGACTTCATTCTCATCAAAGGAAAATTCCACCAGGAGAACCTCACAATTCTGAACATCTATGCCCCAAATACAAGAGTGCTTACATTTGTAAATGAAACATTATTAATGCTTAAATTGCACAACCATCTGAACACCTTAATTGTGGGAGAATTCACCACTCCACTCTCACCAAGGGATAGATCATTGAGACAGAAGATAAACAGCGAACTAATAACACTTATAGTGGTCTTAAATCAAATGTACCTAATATATGTCTATAGAACCTTTCACCCAAACTCAAAAGTGTATATCTTCTTCTCAGCACCTTATGGAACCTTCTCCAAAATTGACCAAATAGTCGAGCACAAAGCAAGTCTCAACAGATACAAGAAGATGGAAATAATTGCTTATAGTTAACTAACCACCATGGACTAAAGGTGGACCTGAACAACACCAGAAAAAGCAAAAACCTACACATACATGGAAACTGAACAACTCACTACTTAGTGACAGCTGGGTTAAGGAAGAAAGAAATAAAGAAATCAAAGACTTCCTAGAATTCAATGAAAATGAAGGCATAATATACCCAAACTTATGAGACACAATGAAAGCAGTGCTAAAGGAACATTCATAACACTAATTGCCTTAAAGAAGAAATTTGAAACATATCATACAAGCAACTTAATGGCCCACCTGAAAGCCTGAGAAAAAGAAAGAAAAAGAAAAAGGAAGCAGACCCCAAGAGCAGCTGACGGCTGGAAATAATCAAACTCAGGGCTAAAATCAATCAATTAGAATCAAATAAAACTATTCAAAGAATCAATGAAACCAAGAGCTGGTAATTTGATAAAATCAACAAGGTATACAAACCTTTAGCTAAACTAAATAAAAGGCAGAGAGAAACTATCCAAGTGAGCAAAATCAGAAATGAAAATGGGACATAACTACGGACACAGAGGAAATCCAAACAATCATTAGGTATTATTACAAAAGCCTATATGCCACAACATTTGAAAATCTAAAGGAAATGGACAATTTTCTTGATAGATTCCATCTACCAAAATTAAGTCAAGATCAGGTAGAATGATTGAATAGTCCTATATCCCCCAAGGAAACAGAAACATTCATCAACAGTCTCCCAAAAAAGATGCACAGGGCCTGGTGGTTTCAGCGCAGAATTAACTCCAATTCTCTTCAAACTATTCCACCAAATAGAAACAGAAGGAACATTACCAAACTCATTCTATGAAGCCACAGTCACCTTGATACCTAAACCACACAAGACCCAACCAAAAAAAAGAGAACTTCAGACCTAACTCTCTTATGAACTTTGATGCAAAAATACTCAATAAAATACTTGCAAACTGAATCCAAGAACACAGAAAAGATATCATCCACCATAACAAAGTAGGCTTCATCCCAGGCATGCAAGGGTGGTTCCATATACGGAAATCAATCAATGTAATCCACCCTATAAACTAAACTGAATGAGAAAAACCACATGCTCATCCCCTTAGATGTTGAAAAAGCATTTGACAAAATCCAACACCCATGTAGTTTTAAAGTCTTGGAGAAATTAGGGATACAAGGCACTTACCTAAACATAGTAAAGACAATATACAGCAAGCTATAGCCAACATTAAATTAAATGAAGAGAAACTTAAATCAATGTCATTGAAACCAGGGACAAGACAAGGCTGCCCACTCTCTTCATATCTTTTCAACATAGTGCTTGATGTCCTAGCTACAGCAATAAGACAAACTAAAGGATATCAAGGGAATACAAACAGGAAAGGAAGAAGTAAAAGCATCACTATTTGCAGATGATATGATAGTCTATATGAGCAACACCCAAAATTTAATCAGAAAAACTCCAATCAGAAAAACTCCTTCAGCTGGTAAACACCTTCAGCAAAGTGGCTGGATACAAAATTAACTAAAAAAAAAAAAAAAAAAAAGAGAAGCCCTCCTGTATACCAAAGACAAAAGGACCAAGAAAGAAATTAGGGAAATAACACCCTTCACAATAGCCACTAATCACATAAATTACCTTAGTGTGATTCTAACTAAGCATGTGAAAAACTTGTTAAAAAAAAAAAACTTCTAATCTCTGAAGAATGAAATTGAAGAAGATATCAGAAGATGGAAAGATCTCCCGTGTATAAATGGCCATCCTGCCAAAGAAATCTACAGATTCAATCTAATTCCTATCAAAATACCAACATAGTTCTTTACAGACCTTGAAAGAACAATCCTCAATTTCATATGGAAACACAAAAACCCAGAATTGCCAAAATGATTCTGTACAACAACAGATCATCTAGAGGTATCGCCATCCCTGATCTCAATCTGTACTATAGAGCAATAGTAATAAAACCTGCATGCTACTGCCATAGAACCAGAATGGTGGATCAATGGAATCGAATAGAAGACCCAGAAATAAACCCACACACTTATGGGTAGTTATATTTTTACAAAGATGCCAAAACCATTCAATGGAAAAAAGACAGCATCTGCAACAAATGGTGCTGGTCCAACTGGATGTCTACATGTAGAAAAATGCAAATAGGTCTAAATTTATCACCCTGCAAAAAACTAAGTACAAGTACATCAAAGATCTTAACATAAAGCCTGACACACTAAATCGGTTAGAATAAAAAGTGGGGAAAAGCCTAGAACTCATTGGCACAGGAGACAACTTGCTGAACAGAACACCAACAGCACAGGCTCTAAGATCAACAATCAATAAATGTGACCTCATGAAACAGAAAAACTTCTGCAAAGCAAAGGCACTGTCATTAGAACAAAACGACAGTCTACAGACTGGGAAAGGTTCTTCACCAACCCTATATCTATCAGAGGGCTAATATCCAGAATATATAAAGAACTAAAGATGTGAAAAAGCAACAAGTCAAGTAATCCAATTAAAAAATGAAGTACATCAGGAGTGGCTGCACATCATCTTCTGTGGCCTGGTAAGGCTTCCTGTCAGGGGGAAGTGATCAAAGAGCAGGCCAATCAGATTATGTTAGAGGCAGTCTCTCTTCCCATTACTAAGTAACCTACTTGGACACTAAGATCAGAAGGAAGGAGAGGAGGACCTCCCTTATCAGTGGTCTTGGGGAGGGACATTCGTGAATAAGGGGGAGGGAGGGTGAGACTGGGAGGAGAGGAGGGAAGGGCTTATGGGGGATACTGAGTGAATAAAGTGTAATTAATAAAATAAAATTAAATAAAAAAATGAGGTACAGATCTAAACAGAATTCTCAACAGAGGAATTATGAACGGCAGAGAAACACTTAAAGAAATGCTCAAAGTTCTTACTCATCAGGGAAATGCAAATCAAAATGACCCTGAGATTTCACCTTACACCTATCAGAATGGCTAAGATCAAAAACTCAAGTGACAATACATGCTGGAGAGGATGTGGAGAAAGCGGAACCCTTCTCCATTGCTGGTGGGAATGTAAACTTGTACAACCACTCTGGAAATCAATGTGGTGCTTTCTCAGACAATTAGGAATAGTGCTTCCTCAAGATCCAGCTATTCCACTTGTAGGCATATATTCTAAATATGCTCAAGTACACAATAAGAACATTTGCTCAACCATGTTCACAGCAGCTTTATTTGTTGTACCCAGAATCTGTCAACAACCCAGATGTCCTTCTATAGAGGAATGGATACAAAAATTGTGGTATATTTACACAATGGAATACTACTCGGCAATTAAAAACAAGGAAATCATGAAACTTGCAGGCAAATTGTGGAATCTAGAAAATATCATCCTGAGTGAGATATCCAAGAAGCAGAGAAAACACACATAGTATATACTCACTTATAAGTGGATACTAGACGTATAATATAGGATAAACATACTAAAATCTGTACACCTAAAGATGCTAAGCAGGAAGGAGGACCCTGAGTAAGATGATCATTTTTCACTCAGAAAGACAAAAGGGATAGAAATTGGAAGAAAGAGAAAACAGGGAAGAGGACAGGAGCCTCCCACAGAGCGCCTCTAAAGACTCTACCTTGCAGGGTATCAAAGCAGATGATGAGACTCATTACCAAACTTTGGGAAGAGTACAGGGAATCTTATGAAAGAAAGGGGAAATAGTAAGACCTGGATAAGACAGGAGCTCCACAAGGAGAGCAACAGTACCAAAATATCAGGCTCAGGGTTCTTTTCTGAGACTGATACTCCAACCAAGGACCATTCATGGATATAACCTAGAACCAGTGCTCAGATATAACCCATGCAGCTCAGAATCCAAGTGGGTGCTTAATAAGGAGAACAGGGTCTGTCTCTTGCATGAGTTCAGTGGCTGGCTCTTTGACCTCCTTCCCCTGAATGGAGAGCAGCCTTACCAGGCCACAGGCGAAGACAATACAGCCAGTCCTGATGAGAACTGATAAGCTAAGGTCAGATGGAAAGAGAGGAGGACCTCCAGTTTCCGTGGACATGGAGAGGGGTTTGGGAGGAGATGAGGGAAGTAGGATGGGGTTGGGAGGGAATGATGAAGGAGTCTACAGCTGGGATTCAAAGTGAATAAAGTAATTAATATAAAAAATAAATAAAATCACCAACCCTTTCAATGTTAAAAAATAAAAAAAAAAGGTTAACCTGGTAAGACAGGAAATAACCATTATCAAAGGTCAGAAAAGTAAAACCTCCCTGCCAAATGTAGGGGCTTTTTTATTTGTAAATATATGTTCATTAAAGCACAACCTTATATCTGATTTATTATGTGTTATTCTGTGGCTATTTTCCTGGTACCATGACAGGATTGGGTAGCTTCCTCAGAGACAATGGCCCCCAAAGCTAAAAAGATTTATTCGCCCTTCACAGAAAGGAGAAGGGCAATTTCTGAATTAAATCAATGTATGATTCTCTTTTATCCTCAAGACAATGTCATAAACGCAGTGTTCTGCTCACTTCACTGATAAAGAACAATGTAATATCCACATCCACATAGCTGGCAGGAAAAAACCCAGAGCAAGAGTTTAATTATTTGAAAGAGTGCCCTTCATGGCTCCTCAATGGGAGCCTTAGGGTTTTTCTCCTAGGCCTCTGAATTGTATTTGGTTGCAGCTGTCAGGCCTGGAGCCTGAGTAAGGCATTTATCTGTTCTACATGATCGATTCTTACAATTATCCTAACGTTGAAAGTCAACTACTGTCACTCAGGCCAGAACATCCCACTGTCACCTTCACACATTACCACATTCATAACTTTATCAGGGGGACTCATAATTATTAGAGGCCCTAAATATCTGGAAAATTTGTTTCATTTCCCTTTGTGCTTTATGCCAGTTCATGTGTTTTCTATGACTAGGATTTACACAGAAATCAGAGTACTTACATTAAGGGAGCCTTGCAAATAATTATGTAGACCTTAAGGGATTTCCAGGGAACAGTCTGAGACTCTTAATCCCAAATGTGATGGTTGGTCCTTTTCACTATTTCATTGCATGTTCCCTTCTTAGCACACTGCATTGAAATCATAGTTCTTCTCGCAATGCAGAGATAAAAGTGGCATGTGGCCACAATGAAGGTTTCTATTTATAAGTAGTTGCAATCAAATGAATCTTTGCAATACCCTTTTTAGATTGGTTGCAGCACTCCTTAAATGATTTACACAAAAATCCAGAGCCTTCTAATTAGGCTTATAATATAGACTAAGGAAGCAAAATTTGGATCTTATTATTAACTAATATATTATCTGTTAGACATCCATAGGTTCTCATCTTAGCTGCAGTCTTTGAATTCCTAGCTCACCCTATGCCAGGTGGACACTAAGAAATTGAGAGCCTGAGCTGTGCCATTATATCTTCAATTATATCTTCATTCTATGTACGCCTTTCCTTAGGCACAATAGTACATTCTGGGCTTCATTCCATATCTGTCTGTCCTTCATTTCTTGTTGGAGTAGAATCAGGACAAATCTTTGTGTGACAATTTTTTCATCATGAAAATCTTGAAAAATAAAAGGCCAAGCAAAATCACTGATTGGCCTTCTGACACTGATGGTTGAATGAGTGTGCTAGCCAAATTCTGGTGTCAGGACCAGACTTCAATTCTGATACCAGTTCTCAGAACCATTGAGTAAATCAAGAAGTTGAAATAAAGTTCTCAGCATTGCATTAAGTGGCCACAAAAATTATTCCTGCAGCAAACATGGATATTTTAAAAATATTTTATTTATGCATGTGTGTGAGCCTGAGTGTTTGTTTCTCATGGAATGCACATGCAAAGCAGAAAAGAACTTGCAAGAGTTAGATCTCTCCTTCTATCTTGTGGGTCTGGGAGATTGCAAGTTGTTTGGCTTCCTGGTATGTGCCTTTAACCACTGAGCTACCTTACAAACCTCTAATTTTTTTCTTTGTTTTCCATGGGCTACTTTTCTGAATCTGTCTAAGTTTCTCTTATTAGAATTTTAAGTGTCCTTTGAAGCATTAACTATTACTCAGAATTTCCTGAGATAAACTCTGCCACTTTTCCTACCTTCTCCAGGAAAGTTATCAACTGAGGTCTACCCACAGCAACCAAAGCTCTGATCCAAGTGGCTGAGAGCTATCTTAAAGTCACTTAAACTGAACTCACATGTGTTTTCAAGTAGTTGTAAATAAGTACCTTTCTGTGCTTTCTCACTGCTCTGCAGTTCAACATGACCTCCCTTGTTTCAGAGTGAAGGGATTTGAAGGAAATGCTTAAGATGCTCAGGGAAGGCAAAGGTTTTCTGTGTTGAAGGTGGTCTGTCATGGTGCTAATTGTAGCCCTGGTACATCCCCCACCTGCAGGATTCTGTTACTCATTCAGGAATTTCCTTGACCTTGGTGATTCACGTGTTCAAATTCCAACGTTGAATAAATAAACCAGTTGAAGTGCTTACTTGCCTCAAGATTAGCAGAGCGGTTTCTGAACTTCCATCGCCCCCCAGTGACAGTTTCATACATGTCTTTGTTGGAGATTTTCTTAATGTTAAAATTTAGGATGTGGTTCTCCAGCTCCTTAAACTTTTCCTTTCTTTTTAATGTTAACACTGGATATGATGAAGTGTTTGTGGGGAGATGTGTTAATAATGTGGGTTGAACATATTTTGACTCATAGGTTGTTCAGATGTGGTTATCTACTTTCACGGTTTGCAATGTGAAAAAAAAATTAATCTGAACTCTATGGTGAGACTCAAGCCTCAGTGAAGTGTCAAATCACCATTATCAAATCATTAAGTGCTAAAAACTATCACTAGTGGCATCAAGGGAACCTATAAATTCAAGATGTATGGATAAAAAAAATGCGAAGTCCACCTGCCACAGCTATTCAGTGATTCTTTGAAAGACAAAACATACATTGTGTAGGAATTAAAAAAAAAAAAGGCACGAACTATGTGTGGAGCAAGAGAGTGATTGTGCACAAACTACGAAGAAAACACTTTTATGGCATAAGAAGTCCACAAATCCATGTTTTTAAAAAAAGGAACAATCAATGAATTTTTGTAGAGATGAAATTTAGGAAAACAAATTCAGAATAAATGGCTTATCTTCTGTGACAAAAATAAAAAGTCCTCACCATTGAGCCCACAATAGGGCTGATATTTAAGTTTATTTTTCCAAAACAGTATATCTCTTTGGTTCATCACCTGCTATGCTCTATTCCCACACCCCGCTGAAACAATAAGCCTGTGGCTTTTCAAATACTTCTAGCCAAGCTCTATATATTTGCCTGCACAGCAAGTATTCTTGCCAATGCTAAATCCCAAGGGGTGGCATATGTCTTTTCTTTTTCTTAATTCCAGTCTTGACACTTTTCCTGATAGAACATTCTGTTTCTGGGGCTACCTTCACTCCCCCTCTTTGGAAATCATTGTTTGTTTGTTTGTTTGTTTGTTTAAATTTTTTTAATTTTTATTATTAGTTACATTTTGTTAACTCTGTATCTCAGCTTTATCCTGCTCTCTCATTCCTTCCCAATCCCACCCTCCCTCCCTCATCTCCTCCCTGCCTCTTTCCAAGTCCACTGACCGGGAAGGACCTCCTCCCCTTTCATCTGACCCTGTTTTATCAGGTATCTTCAGGACTAGCTGAAAAGTCCTCCTCTGTGGTCTAGCAGGACTGCTCCTCCCTTGGGGGGGCAGGGTAGGGAGGTCAAAGAGCCTGCCATTGAGTTACTGTCAGAAATAGTTCCTGTTCCCCTTACTAGTGAAAAGCCAATTGGTTACTGAGCTACCACAGGCTACATCCAAGCAGAGGTTCTAGGTTATATCCATACATGGTCCTTGGTGGACTATCAGTCTCAGAAAAGACCCCAGTTCCCAGATATATTTGGCCCTTGTGGAGCTCCTATCCTCTCCACGTCATACTAACTCCCCCTTATTTCATATGATTCCCTGCACTCTGTCGAAGGTTTGGTTATGAGTCTTAGTATCTGCTTTGATACACTGCTAGGTAGAGTCTTTCAGAGGCCCTCTGTGGTAGGCTCCTGTTCTGTTACTTGTTTTCTCCTACATCCAATGCACATCCCATTTCTCTTTCTAAGTGAGGATTGATCATCTTATCCCAGGTCTTCTTTCTTGTTTTTCTTCTTTAGGTGTATAGATTTCATTATGTTTATCATATCTTATAGGTCCCATCAAAATGGCTAAAATAAAAAACTCAAATGACAACACATGCTGGAAAGGTTGTGGAGAAAGGGGAACCCTCCTCCATTGCTGGTGGGAAAACAACTTTGGAAATCAATCTGGCACTTTCTCAGACAATTATGAATAGTGCTTCCTCAACATCCAGCTATACCACTCCTAGGCATATTTCCAAAAGATGCTCAAGTATACAACAAGGACATTTGCTCAACCATGTTTTTAGCAGCTTTATTTGTAATAGCCAGAACCTGGAAACAACCCAGATGTCCCTCAGTGGAGGAAAGGATACAGAAATTGTGGAATTTTTACACAATGAAATACTACTTAGCAATCAAAACCGAGGAAATCATGAAATTTGCAGGCAAATGGTGGGATCTAGAAAAGCTCATTCTGAGTGACATATCCCAGAAGGAGAAAGACACACATGGTATATACTCACTTATATGGAAATCATTTTTGTTGTTGTTGTTGCTGCTGCTGCTGAGATGGAATCTAATGAGATTTGTCCGTCTCAGTTGGGCTCAAATATCCTAGGCTCAAATGATCCTTCTGCCTCAGCTCCCTGAGTGGTTGGTAACACAGGCATAGACAACAAAGCCCAGATTTGAAGATAACATTGATTAAAAACTCTTGCGTTCAAGAATTATGAACCTCTGTACCTGGGTCCTCAATATCAGTGCCAAGGTAGGCCTTTCTCTTCTGATGTGTGTATAACATAATAGTTGACACACAGAAAAATCTTACATCAGAAAAAAAACAAGGAAGTAGAGAAATCAGTGCAGGAAGATAAAAAGAAAGAAAAGGAACACAAAAAGAGAAAGAATGGATAAGTAAAAAGAGTGATGAAGAAAGGTAAGAACAGAAAAAAAATGTTTTTATGAGGACCCAATATTCTCTAATAAATACTAATAGTGAAATGCTTAATTTCCATCCTCAACATATGTTAAAAAATACATTTTTAAAGCTCTTTGTCAATATTTTTATTAAACAAAGAGAGCTAATCTGTTACAGTCAGTCTCTCTCAGATTAGTTTATGTCTTTGACAGAGTGGTTCCCCTTGTTAAAATACTAGTCTTCCCATGATTAAAATCATCAGTTTTCAGAAAGATATAAAGGAAAATCATAATGAGACATTCATTAATACCTGCTGAAAATGAGTATCATCAGAAAGGCAAAAGACAAATGTTGGTATGTACAGAAAAGAAAACTTTGGTGTACTGTTAGAGGATAACTTAATCATTATCAAAAATAGAGGCTCCTCAAAATGATGATATCATATTTTAATTTCAAAAAATTCAAAATAAAAATATTGAAAAGAGAATTGTAATATGATCCAGTTATCCATTACTAAATACATAGCCAAAGGGAATTGAATTAATGTTTCAAAGAAATATCTACTTCCTAATCTTTACTGAAGTGCTGTTCACAACAATCAAGATAAGGATATAACTCATATATTCATTGACAGATGCATATATAAAGAAGTCATGATTTGTGTACATAGCAGAATACCATTGAGCTTTTAAAATAAGAAACCCTGCAATTTGTGAAGACTCAGATGAAACTAAAGGGCATTATGTCAATTGAAATAGGAATGGCAAGGCAAATACTGCATGATCCCACTTAGGTGAAGAATCACTAAAAATATGAAAAGTAAAAAGTGATTATTTTAAGTCAAAGGGTAAGTGAGATGGGAAGATGTTAGTCAAATGATACAAACTTTCTGTTATAAGAAGTATAGGTAGCTGGGAGTGATAGTATGTGCCTATATGTCCAGCACTCTAGAGATGGGGCACAAGGATTGTTTCAAATCTAAGGCCAGCCTGGCACATAATGACTTCCAGGTCATTCATTAGCTGTATAGTGAAAACCTGTCTCATGCCAAAAGCAGTTCAGGGAATTTAATATATAGCATGGTGACTAATTAATCCTAATGCGTGACATACTTGAAAATCAATTATGTGAGGTGTTGAATGTAATTATATTATCATGGTAATCATCTCACAGTGCATGCACATACCAATCATCTTTTGTAACCCTCAAATATATTCTCATTCTGTCAATCAGACCTCAATAAACCTGAGAAACTTTGTAACAGAAAAGATTAATTTAATGTATAACAACTACAAACACTAAAAACAAGTTGTTCCTCTTGAGCCAATCATCTCTGTTCAAAGTATTGCATTCATGTTCTGATACAGTGTGAGTGTTGTTATTAATTAGCCATTGTGCTATTCTTTATAATAGAAAGGTACTGGAAGTTCATTAGTAAAAGGCCAGCTATGAAAGTATAATAATTATAATAATTCATACACTGGTACAGCATGAATTTATTGAATACAAATTTAAAGGAACAGCACACGTACTAATATGAAGGATTTCTAAGACATCATAAGTAAATGAAAACAATGCTAAAATGGTGTTATTTGTGTTTTTACAACATGAATCCAGGAAGACAGTAGCTGTTCTATATTATCTAGAAATGTTTACTATCCAGGAATAACCCCTGAGAAAGCCTGCAGATCTCAATTTATTGTGATGTTTATATAACATTTCTGATGTACTTAGAGCCACTAAATTGATCACTCATAATGGTTAAAACTATAAAATAAAAACCCAAATTCTGGATTGGAGAGATAAATGTGTGCTTAAGAGCACAAGTTGCTCTTGCAGAGGACTCTGGTTTAATTCCCATTACATGATGGTTCACAACTGAATATAACTCCAGTTACAGGGGTCTAAAACTCTCTTCTGGCATTCCTGGGCACAAGGTATGCACATGGTGCACAGACATATATTCAGTCAGATGACTCATGCATATAAAATAAAAATAATCAAATCTATTTAAATGCAGATTCAAATTCATCCAAAAAGGAATAAAAGAAACTGTCTTTATACTCCCCCATGTCTTTATACATACTATCATAGATGAAAGTATGAGATGCTGTGTCTGTCTTGCTGCACGGAATATTCATGAGCAGCAGGGAAATATCATTTAGGCATACCCTGGCCTCAGAGACTAAAACCACATCTAGCACCTGACAAAAGCTCGGGAGAGATTTGTCTTTCAGCTTGTCCCATACAGGTGTTACATTTGCCAACCCCCATAGTGGCTTGAGCCAATTCCTAAAATTTATTTTAAAATACATGTATGCACACACACACATGCGTGAGCGCGCACACACACAAATAGTTCCAAAGAACCCTGAAACAGTTGATAAGACAGAGATCTTGGGATAAGAGAGGATTCCTAAGATAACTGCATAGACCATGCTTTCGAATAACATGTTACCTCAGCTTCAGAGGTACCTAGACAAGAACTATTGGCAAATTAGCAGAAAGAACAAAAGGGAAGCTAAGATGTCTTTTCACATATTATAATTTACAATGTATTATTTGGGATATAAAGTGTTATATTACTATTGCTACTTTGTGTGTGTGTGTGTGTGTGTGTGTGTATGTGTGTGTCTGTATATGAGACGTGGTGGGAAGAAAGATAGAGAAATGAGAAATTTACTCTATTTTTATTGTATTTACAAATATTTGTATCAATAACTCCTAACTTAGATTTTCTATATCTTTGTGTTTTACTGCACAATAGAATTACAAACATCTTTACCTACTGATTTGAGACTTAAAATATGAATTTAAATACCCCCACCCAAGCTCATTTCTTAGGAAACCACATTTGACGTGGTGCTGGCAAAGAAATGCTTGTCATCTTGTCTTCTGCAGCTTTAACCTTTCTATTTCACTTTAGAGTGAGTCTAATCCACTCAAGTGCCTTTTCCTCTTTACTCTATAGTGAATTACGCCTCACCTGCTCAATTTTCCTTCTATTTTCATGTCTCTTTTTTTTTCTAGTTTTTTAATTCACTACACTTACAACAAAAAAAATGAAGCACCAGAGAAAAAGTAATATATTTAGACTGGCTACTGGTGCATTTTCTTCCTAGTTGGGAAAGCAAAATCACAAGTCCTTTGGTAAGTCTGAAATGAAAGCAAAGAAGACCAAAAGTCTTGAAAGATGGTGCCATCCATTTTTGTTGTTTTAACTTCCAACCATATCTGATGACTTAATGTTCCCTTATCTGCAATCAGCTGGATTTTTTGTTTTGTTTTGTATTGAGTACCAAAGGTTGTACTAAACTACTCTTAGTATTTTTTTTGCAACAGCCACTGTTACAACTTTCATGTACTACTCAAACTTGAACTCATCTTACATATAAATCTATACTGTTATCAAAGTTAGCAGTCATTTCCTTTGTTCTTTAACTTTCTTATCTTTTCAGTAAGATTATAATTTCAGGCAACTGTAGTATACTGTGTTTCTTCATTTCAAAAGAATAAGTAAGCATAGTGGGAGGTAGTCACTGTAAATTCACAACTCCAAGGTTCTTCTATATCATTACTGAGTAGTAAATAACCTGACCCACCACTAACTGTATCCTCAGAGAAGAAAACTCTACTATTATTTTCCACTTGAGGAAAGAGGAGCTTTAGTATGTTTTCTGCATCCATTTTTACCAGTCTTTCTATCATGTTTTCCTGCTCACCTAGTAAACGCAGCCACCTATAGCAATCCCACTTGTAGCAACAAATGAGTCATCAACTTAAATAACATCGATATTAATAATCCTATTTCTAGTCTACATAGTGCTTGTTGCCCATTTCAACTTAATGATAACTGTTGTTTTGGAGTAGAAAGATATAGAAATAAGTTAAATTACCCCAATACAGTTACTTAGTTCACTCATTCCCCCCATTCCCCCTCCCCCAAACTATGGAGTCCTTGATTCAGCTGTCAGGTATCAGTGAGAGAAAGATTGTGCCCATAAATTTTTGAAGACATTGTTTCTCACTCTCATTGTTGACACTGAACAGACAAGGGCACTAGCAACTCAAGAAACTGTAGGCCTTTGCAGGAGGGTCTGTAGGAAGGAGTCTCAGTAAGAATTAGAGCTAGCTTACCTGTAGGGGCAATTATAGGGTGGATACAAGGGGCCAGATAGAGGTTGAGTTTCCTTTTATGCCCACAGTTAGCCATTGGGATGAATAAGCAGCAAATAGTCAGTTAAAGAATTTTAGATGATCCATGGGGAGGGGTTGCTATTTAATCCTGGCATGCTTGGAACTCACATTATAAACCAGACCAGGCTTGAACTCAGAGGAATCCACATACCTCTGCCTCCTGTATGCTGGAATTAAAGGTTTGCTCTCACCACACCAGACAATAAACATCTCTTATCAAGGGTCCTTCCTTCACAAAGATCAGGAATCTGGTAAAACAAGTTATAGCACGTTTTTTAAGGCTCTTGAATGGTAATTATTTAGGAAACTGCCATCATTCAACAAAACTGGAAGAAATTTTCAAAGTAGCATGGTCATGGCTAACGTACACTTAAAACCAGACCTTTTGTTACGAGACCTTTTCTGTGTTCTTGGGGTGCTCAGCAGAATCCATTGTTTCTTTGCGCTTGATATAATTAACAACACATATCACCAGTATGACAACTAAAAATGTCTCCAAGTATTGCCAAATGCCCCTATAGGGGAGAGTAAAATCACTTTCAATTGAGAAGCCTGCCTTAAAGAGAAGCAGAATTTTGTTTCCTATAAGCCTCATCCATGGTAGTTTCCCAAAAAGAAGTTGGGCCTCTCCTTTTTGTCATTTATCAGAAAACAGCCTGTAGCTCTCTGAATGGATCCGAGTGCAGGAACATTAACATTGACTGGTAGACACTTATAAATAAGGCAGATTTGAACTCATCAAATCTGTAGTGGGGCCTGAATGCATTTGGAAAAGTTCCAAGCAGCTAGGGACCTCCTCTTGATATATGAAAGTTTTGACAGCAGTGTCTCCCCATCTGTCTCTGTCAAATAATGTTTAAAACCATTAAAACCATGATTTGAAATGATATGTCTTTGGATGTATTGTATCGTTAGTTGATCTTTGAATTAATTGAATATAAATTCCCAAGGAATAAAGCTTTTTCTCAACATTTTTTGTATTCCTAGAAGTTTCTACTGTACCTGGTATGTTTTATGTTCACTATGACTATTCTTGAATTAGTTATATTGTTCAAGATTTACTGATTCTAAACTTCTAAAAAAATAGACTTAGTTACTGTTCCACACTTTAGATAAGAGGCTTGTATTAGAATCAAAGCCTGCCATCTCACTAAGCCCTTCCTTGAGATGACATGTCTCATAGCTATGTTTTTATGATGAAAGATATAATTATTTCCTTTAGTTTTAGCTGTAAGCACCAAGCATCCACTGGCAGGGCACTTTGAATATCACTGACAGGATTAAAAAGCTTAATAAAGATATATATTCTAACCTCAGTAAACACATATATAAGTAAGGTAAGTATACTAAAATAGAAAAACAGAATTTTCTCTATCCAAGCTATTATAACTGGGGCATGCTCCTCTACCCTGTTTCTGGTTGACTTACAGGGCACGTTTGTATGTCATGTGAAGATATTTGCTGTTCCTCATAGACATGACTCTCTTTGTCAGGTCCTTATATCCTGGCATTACGATTTTTCTGTTCTTTCGCCTATGATCCTGTATGAGGTCTTCTGCTGCCTCTGATCTTGAAAAAGTGGAATTTTAGGAGAAAGGAAGGTGAGAGTCTTTTAATAAATTATAAAAGAAAAGTAAGAATGGTGCAAGATAACAGAAAGTGGTGGTGAAGAGCTATGTGACAAAAGGCACAGTATAAGAGAATAGAGAATTGTGGAATACAATGGATTTTTGTGATACAATGTAGAATTTTAAGGAGGAATATAGAATTTAGAAAGCAACTAGGTACCTGGGGAAATAATAATATATGCTGAAAATAAGGGCCAGATGTAGAATGAGGAAAAAAAAGAATTGTAGAACGTACTAGAAATTTATAAACATATAACTGTATGTTATACATACAAATATGTAACATTATTTATTATCTAACACAACATGTTTAGCTTTAGAATCATATACACACAAACACCAAAAATCAGATTTGGCAGTCTGGATTTATGTATTTTTACATACATTAATATATGCATATATATACCTTAGCCTGTGGTTCATGACCTCCACAGGGGTCACATATCAGATATTTATATTACAATTCATAATAGTATCAAAATTACAGTTATCAAAGTAGCAATAAAATAATTTAATGGTTGTGGGTCACCACAACATAAGGATCTTGGTCACAGCAAGTACCACAGCTGTGGTTACAGCATTAAGGAGGTTAGAACACTGCTTAGACAAAGTTTTGCCAGTGGACTGACAACGTTCCCTAAAAGAACCAAAGACTAAGAAAAACCCCAGGATCAGACACAAGAAACCTTTCAAAAGTTTGGTCAGCATAGTACATGGTACTTGGAAAACAACATATGTGCTCAGTAGAGCCACTAGTTACCTCTCAGGGGTCAAGGGTGAGCCTTTATTGTTGAAGACACTACACATTTAGGACACAGGACTCAGATGATTTAAGCTGGGTATAGCCCGAAAGCCTCTTTCCTGTAGTCTACGTTACATGGTACCAACAGATACTTTGCAAGTTGCCGAGGGAGGGAAGCAATTAAACAGTCCTACTCAGCTGCAACACCTATTGTTGGGAGGCACTGGTCTACCAGCTGCTTTGATATTTAGATCTCAGCCAAAAGACTGCTTTCACCATGGCCTTCATGGTCAGTGAAGAATTTCCAAGTCTATCTTCTTCTGTTTGAGACAGCAGGTGGATACCTCGTCAAAATCACACCTCTTGTTTCACTTCCTTTTGAATTTAACTCATTGTGCTGAGCTGCTTTTGCTCTGGCTTGAAAGGAGTCTGGAATAAAGCAAGGCCTCTAGCCTCCACTAGAGCCTCTCGGAAAGGTCCCATGTTTTGTGTGTTGGGTTATTAATTTTAATCCTCACTCCCGAATCAGGAACTGTTCGACCCTGCTGGCAGGCTCCAGCAGCCTATGAACCACGACAATTACTAATATAACAAGATGTGCATAAAGGTGCAACAAATGGCATTCACATCCTGAAGCATTCACACAGCTCTTCCCTGCTATGGCTTAGTGAGTATTTCCTCTCTTGGGATCTGTGAGTATAATAAGCTGCTATTGCATTTATGATAACTGTCTTGGTTTGCTTTCTATTACAGGGATTAACACTCAAAAAGGCAACTTAGGTTAAAAGCAGATTTGAAGGGAAGTCAGGAAAGGAACTCATGGCAGGGATCTGAAGGCTCTGAGGAATTCAACCAAAAGCCATGGAGGCTATGGATATACACCACTTCCTGGCTAGCTTGCTTCCCATAACACCGTCCACAGTGGGCTAGGTCTTCCTACATCAACTATTGATCAAGAAAATGTTGATAAACATATTCAAATCTGTACACCTAACAAAGCAAAGCAAGAAGGAGGACCCTGGGTAAGATGATCCATCCTCACTCAGAAAGGCAAATGGGATGAACATCGGAAGAGAGAGAAAACAGGGAACAGGACGGAGCCTACCACAGAGGGCCTCTGAAAGACTGTACCCAGCAGGGTATCAAAGCAGATGCTGGGACTCATAGTCAAACTTTGGACAGAGTGCAGGAAATCTTATGAAAGAAAGGGAAGATAGACCTGGAGGGGACGGAGCTCCACAAGTAGAGCAAAAGAACCAAAACACCTGGGCCCAGAGGTCTTTTCTGAGACTGATATTTTAACCAAGGACCATGCATGGTGATAACCTAGAACCTCTCCACAGATGTAGCCCATAGCAGCTCAATATCCAAGTGGGAGTTCTAGTAAGGGGAACAGGGACTGTCTCTGATATGAACTCAGTGGCTGGCTCTTTGACCACCTTCCCTGATGGAGGAGCATCCTTGACAGGCCACAGAGGAAGACAATGCAGCCAGTCCTGATGAGACCTGATAGTCTAGGGTCAGATGGAAGGGAAAGAGGACCTCCCCTATCAGTGGACGTGGAGAGGGGCATGGGAAGAAATGAGGGAGGGAGGGTGGGATTGGAAGGAAATGAGAAGGGGGCTACAGCTGGGATATAAGTGAATAAACTGTAAGTAATATAAAAAATAAATTAAAAAAAGGAAATGTCCCTACAGGCTTTCCCACAGGCCAGTCTGATGGAGGCAATGACTCTTTGTGTCAATTAAAAAAAAAAATCTAACCAGCACAAAAACCATCTTCTATCTGCTGGTTTACCATACACAAATACTATAAAGCTTATTTTATATTATATGGACTACAATATAGTACTTATATTATATGAAAGCTGTAATTTCATGATTGCATGGAGTTCACTCACAACAGCTGCCAGAATCCTGAAGGGACTAGGCACAGAAATGATAGTATTTTATTCCATAAATAAGCACAAACATTATTTGTTCATTGAAAAGTAAAAATTGACTTTCTAAGAACCTAAAATATGACAGTGAAAAGCACAGCAAGTGGACAGCTCCTCCAAAGCGACCACTCTGCTGCTTATAGCACGCGCAGCAGGGTCATCCACTTTGAATCACACTGCCCAGCTTAGCAGCCTGCAGAGTTGAAAAGGCCGCCCAGCGTGTAGGGGCGGAGTCGGGGGGAAGTCCCAGGCGGCCTCGGCGCAGAAGGGGTGGGATTGGTCTTTCATGACTGACAGGGGTTCCTTTCCTCAGCTTGCGGCCTGCCTCCGTACTTCCGGAAGTCCCGCCTTCGGAAAAGGAAGTAACTGCGCATCAGAACGCCGGCTGTGACCTGGGCCTTAGCGGTGACCTGGTTTAAGGAGAAGCGGTGGCAGCGGTCGGTCGCTGTTGTGTGAGTTTGGCTTGGAGGCTCGATACGGTCCCGGCCGCACAGGGCAGTCGGAGGGGAGGCTCGGGTAGGGAACGCCATGCAGGTTAGGCTGGAACATGTTTTCTGGGGACCTCGGACTGGTTCAGGTGGGAAGCGCTTAGACCGGTGGGCAAGACTGGTGGCTCCCTGCCTTTGCCGCTTCTTGCCTCCCATTTTGGTGACAACTTTTTTTTTTAACCTATCTTCTCCGAGGCCCAGGGCTTCCGGGGGTAGGGAGTCGAGTCTGGTTCAGTAAATGCTTGCCCTCCCTGGTTCCTGTCCCCACCCCTAGGTCTACACCCATTTCCACAAAGTGGTTTCATCTTACTTGTTTCCAGTCTCTCTGAGACGTGTGGTGGCATAGGTTTCACGGTATTTCCTCAAAGGGGGCAGTATTTTAAAATTGTTCCCAAACAAATGTCCTACCTAGTACTTTTCCATAGGATGGCACAGAGGAACGAAGGCCAGCCATCGTTCAGAATTAACAAGGGGATAGTCTGTTTAGCCTCCACGTTTTAATCTGACTCTTTGCTTTGGCAGTTGGAAATTTTTGATTGGGAGTCACCCCTGTGATTCCAGCTATGGGTTCCTCCACATCTACTCCAGCTGCTGCAGTAAATACCTCAAATGCTTCTACTCATCAGGCAGCTTCATTGCCTTCAGGATGCCCAATGCATGAAAGGCAAAGGAAAGGTAATTTTCCTGTTGTCTAGAAAATTAAAAGAAGGATAATGGCTCTAAAGCAGCGGTTCTCAACCTTCCTAATGCTGTGACCCTTTAATACAGTTCTTCATGTTGTGGTGACCCCCCAACCACAAAAATTATTCTTCATAACTGCCATTTTGCAACTGTTGTGAATAGTTATATAAATATTTTTGGAGACAGAGGTTTGTCAGAGGGGTTGAGATCAACAGGTTGAGAACCACTGTTTTAAAGGAAGAGGCTTATAATTTGCAAGTGAGGCTTGTAAGGCTGGGAGTAAGGCACTCTTGGACTGATCCTAATTTTGCTTCTCATTACACATTATCATAAACACCTTTGTCTCAGTCTGTCATCTGTTAGTGTAATATAATTTTCACATGTTTATGGTGTTGATTAATCAAAGTCAGATATAAAAACTTTGCAGTTGTTCCATAAAACAGCTTCATCTCTCCAAAGTTTGCCTGTTAGTGACTTTCAGCCATGGGATTTACTCAAGGGATTTATCCATGTTGATATATGTTTCTTCTCACAGCTGAGAGGAAACAGTACCGCTGACATACAGTAGGGTGGGACTTATGATAGTGCTAAACAGTATACAGCCTTGGACATGGAATCTTTGTTCTATAAATACCAAGAATGCCAGAGCTGAGTGAACTTCATTCTAGCTGTCTATTTCAGTAAACTACTCCCCTATCTATTGTGGTCTTCATCTAGGTCAAAATAAGCTTCCACCAAGTGAATTTATAAACTGTTATATCAGTGCTAGGTTTGAAACAAAAAATTTCTTTAATTAGTGCATGTCTGCTTTAGATAGTTCAGACTGAGGCAATGTTGTATGCTTTCTTATATGTACATGTTTGTTACATGCTCATGCTTCCAGTGTCCATCATTCTTAATCTCCATTAGCCAGTCCTCTCCAAGAGGTCAGCACTTATCCTGTGACAAGGATTGCTGGGGTTTTTTTCTTCATTGAGAGAGAACTAGCAATACACATAATAGACAAAATTCCTTCTCCTCATAGAGCTTACGGTACCACCTTTATAAACCTGTGTGGGAGATTTTTCTGCCAAGGAAACTAAGGCTCAGAGTAATTAACTTATGTACTTCAAGTCATTTAGCTAGTAAGTGGTAAAGATGGTGAAAATTCTGTGACTTTGGACAAGGACAGATCCCACAGTCTTCAAATATTTCTCATAGAAATTGAGACAAATTAGACAAAGGATGTGTACCTTTGCTCCAAGCTTCTGTCCTCAAGTAATTCTCTTTATGATTTTTAGTCTATCTATTTTAGAGAGTTGTTATCTTGGTTTATTTCCATTAGTAAATAATGTGAGTATTTAGGAGACCAAAGGGCCTCCTGGTTCTATAATGTGAAAAATATAACACCTTTTCTTCTAATATCCTCCAGGGATCAATCTGGGAAGATTGGTGTTTTTAATGGTACAGAGAGAGGTATAGCAGTTGTGTTTTCACCCCTAAAGTGAACAGGTGCATGGCGTTGTGGGAAATGAAAGCCTTGGAGTAGAGGCTAAAGAAGTAAAAGTATACTTGTCTTTTCTATATACTAGCATTCAGCATAGTCTTTATTTCCTCCTGGTGCCTGGGACAAGGAAGGATTTCATGACAGAAGCTGCTGTTATTCTGAGACAGAGACCTTTAAGTACCTTCCCATTTCTCAGGCCCTACACCTGTCTGGATCAGCCCCTAGGAGCTTTGAAATTGACTTGGGATTGACTCAGAAGTATGAGTCTATCATGGGATATTTTCTTTAAAAATTTGCCTTTTCCTAAGATGCTCAATCCCCATTCAGAAAGGCAAAGAGGATGGACATCGGAGGAGGGAGAAAACAGGGAACAGGACAGGAGCCTACCACAGAGGGCCTCTGAAAGGCTCTGCCCTGCAGGGTATCGACGCAGATGCTGAGACTCATAGACAAACTTTAGGCAGAGTGCAGGGAATTTTAAGAAAGAAGTGAGAGATAGTAAGACCTGGAGAGGACAGGAGCTCCACAAGGAGAGCAACAGATCCAAAAAGTCTGGGCACAGGGGTCTTTTCTGAAACTGGTACTCTAGGAAGAACCACTCATGGAGATGGCCAGGAACCTCTGCACAGAGGTAGCCTATGGCACTTCAGTGTCCAAGTGCCCTGCATAGTAATGGAGACAGGGACTGTCTCTGACAGGAACTGATTGGCCTGCTCTTTGATCATCTCCCCCTGAGGGGAAGCAGCCTTACCAGGCCACAGAGGAAGACAATGCAGCCATTCCTGATGAGACCTGATAGACTAGGATCAGAGGGAAGGGGAGGAGGACTTCCCTTATCAGTGGACTGGGAGTGAACACAGGTGGGGAAGAGGGAGGGTGGGATTGAGAGGAGAGGAGGGAGGAAGCTATAGGGGGGATACAAAGTGAATAAACTGTAATTAAGAAAAATAAAAATAATTAAAAAAAGATGGAGTTAAGAAATAAAAAAAAAATCTGCCTTTTCTGAAAAGGACTAGCACCTCAGATGAGTGGTATGGTTTCTTTTTTTGTTTGTTTTTGTAGTTTAAGTCTTAGAACAAAATATGAGTTGAGTAGCATTTACATTTTTCTTTGAGTGTCTATAAAATCTGCTCTTTTTCTGTTCCTGTACCCAATATTTGAGAGAGTGTATCAGTAATAGATACTGTAATAATGTCTGCTACCTCACTGAGGCCTGACTAATGGCTGGAAGTCAGAGAAACCTAGTGAAACATGGCCAGCCCTCACTTCGGCTTCCTTCCTTCCTGCCTGCCTGCCCTTTTTCTTTTTTTCTTCTCTTCTTCCTCCTCCTCCCCCTCTTTCTCCTACTCCTTCTCTTCCTTTTTCTTCTCCTGTTCTCCTTCTCCTCCACCTTTTTCTCCTCTTTTTTTCTTCTCTTCCTCCTCCTCTTAAAGGGAGTGTACATTTATAGCATCTTACCATCTTTAGGATTTTAGAACATTAACTAGCTTAATTCTTGGCATCTTTACGTAGGAGAAAGTTAGTTTTCCAATTGTTTTGGTCAGAACTTTAGCTCTTTAAGGCCCTAACTAAGAGGTTCTCCTTCCATTGTTGGTATGGTATCTCAGCATTAACATTGTTTTAATACTTGATTATTTCAGGCTGTCCAATGACTACAGCAGCATCTGATCCAACCAGTGAGAGCAAAGCACAGACTGTGCCCGCCCACCAAGAACGGGCCTATGAATACGTGGAATGTCCTGTTACTGGTGCTGCAGCTAAGGAAAAGGAGAAACTTGATCCTTTAAACCTGGTAATCCTCCCTCAGCTTTTCTAAGGGCATTTTATGCATCTGTGAATTCTCTATCATGGTCAACTGTGTCTCTTCAGACTATGAGCTAGAATAAATCTTTCTTAAATTTCTTCTTGCTAGTTATTTTATAACAGCAGCACAAAAAGTGGTATGACCAAAATATACCAGAGGTGTGAAACTCTTATTTCATTAGTTTAATGGGAACTTGTGCTTTTTATATGGTGTATTGCTTTCCAGGGTGTTCTGATTGTTTTGTAGTTTATACCATAGTGCTAACATTCAGTTATAATCCACCAATTTTCTTTAGATGCCGCCACCTAATCAGACACCATCCCCAGATCAGCCATTTTCTTTGTCTACATCAAGAGAGGAGTCATCAATTCCAAGAGCAGATTCTGGAAAAAATTGGGTTTACCCTTCTGAACAGATGTTCTGGAATGCCATGCTACGGAAAGGGTGAGTGAACATATTTAGAACATTAATATGCTTGCCACACTGATCTCAGAATTAAATATTAGGAGGGTTTTTGTTTGTTTTTCTTTTGGTTTTTCAAGACATTTTTTTTCTGTGTAGCCTTGGCTGTCCTTGGCTTACTTTGTAGACCAGGCTGGCCTCAAACTCACAGAGATCTACCTGCCTCTGCCTCCCTGAATGCTGGGATTAAAGGTGTACACCACCACACAGGCGTGCGCCACCATGCCCAGCTTAAATGTTAGATTTTTTTTTAATATCCAAATTATATATCACTTTTTAGTGAGTTAAACAGTTTATAAAAGAATTTTCAGAGTTATCAGAGTGTAAGTTCAAGACCAATATTCAAGGTCAGTGTTTTCTAGAAAAACAGAACTAAGAGGGCATGGAGTTGGGGGTGGTCAGCAAGACATTGTTATAAAGGAAGCGATGGAAGCCAGCAGCATATCCCAAGATCTATAGCCAGCAAATGGAAGACCTGAGAAAAGCCAGTGATATGGTTAGTTAGTCTAAGGCCCTCAGAACCAGGAGACCTGGTGGTAGAAGTTCTGGTCTAAAAAATTGGGAAGCTTGAAATCCAGATAGACCTGATAATTTAAGTTCAGGTTAAAAATCAGGTAAAGCCTAACGTTATAGCTCCAGCAAACATGCATGAGTCCCATTTGCTTATGAAAGGACTGTAGCCCCTGACTGGCTGAAATCTACCTGAACAGGTCAATCAGTTTTAAATATATCTCAAAACATTTGTACTTTTAGAAATACATACATACATACATACATACATACATGTGTGTGTGTGTGTGTGTGTGTGTGTGTGTGTGTGTGTGTGTAATTTTGGAAATACCTACATATATATGTATAAACACACACATATAAACACTGTTATATAAAATGCCTAGATAAAGTTGGCAAATCATTTATCAGTGGTACTAAATGAATAGCGCCTCCTTAAAAATTGATTGTTTTGTAAGTATGGCTTTTGGGGATCATATGAAATAACATTAAGATGAACCTTTAATCTTTAATGTCAGTGTATGTAAGCATTTATAAAAAAGTATATTTTATGTATTCATTGAGTAACTTCTTTAGTCAATAATATTTGTTCTTTCTTAGGTGGAAGTGGAAGGATGATGATATTAGTCAGAAAGATATGTATAATATCATTAGAATTCACAATCAGAATAATGAGCAAGCTTGGAAGGAGATTTTGAAGTGGGAAGCCCTTCATGCTCAGTAAGTATGTTTGAAATCTTTAAAAGAAGTTCTAGCATCTCTTCATATCAGCCTTCTTACAGTGTTAACATTTAAATAATAATTTGTTATTCATTTGTGTAGCAGGGATCATCCTTGTAGAACTGACCACATACTCAGTGAGTGCCTAAGTTCAGATGGCAGAGAATTTGGAGCAAAGATGCCTCAGCTCTTCTCCATGGTGGCTGAGGCCTCATATGCTTAGGTCATTTTCAGAAATGGCTCCTGCAGAGCTGTGGGCTAGAGTTTTCTGAAGGCACGGTCATTTACCCATCTGGCAAGGGGTGCCTGCTCACAGTCCCTGAATCTGGCTAGCTCAGCTGCCTTACATTGCAGTGGCTGCATTCCAGAAGCTGAGTTCTCAAAAGCACCAGACAGAAGCCAGATCTCCTTTTCTGACTTAGCTAGGAAGACTCAAGTATCTCAAGCCTGGCCAGATTCAAGGGGGATATGGAGACCCCACCTGTCAGTGGAAGAAGTATGATAGGGTCACTCATGGAAATAAGAGCACATCAGAAGTGAGACTAATGCCTTTGTGATCCAAGGGAGGTAGGAAAGAACTTTTTGTTTCTTCAGCAGTATTTGGAATCCATATAAGGACTGACATTAAAGGTCTTTTCTTTACATGAGCCCCTTTTCTCAGAGAGAATTGGTCAGTTGAAAGAGCATTGGTTCTTTCCTTCACCTGGCAGGTTTGTTGTAACTCTACACACTAGGCTCACTTATAGAATGTCTGATCCAGTTCAGAATGGGTCCTAGGCTTGATGCTTCTGGAATGATATGACTGCTGCTGGTTTTAGTTCTCTTCTTCCAGAAGTGAAGGGTTGGGGGATATCTTCACAAAGAACCATGTCCTGTTGTAATCTGGTTTACATTTCAAATTCTTCTCAATGCATGATTAATATATTTCTTGGAGAAAAGCCAACTGAATATTTTTAAGGTAGTCTCTTTGTTTTTGGTATTTGCATTGAGCATTTCAGTATTAACACTACTAGAGTGTCATTAGCTGGATCCCAGGTGTAAGAGGGGTATACTTTTCTTTTTGTAACCCCTGACCTAGAGGAAGGACCTGGCTGGCTAACTTGGAATTGCGAGTGGCTGTTATAACCTAGGTTAAAAATGTACTCTAATTAAAGCCACCTGTTCTTTACTTGTAGCGTGATTTTAAAAGCAAAAGGAATTTTAGCTTGTCAGTTTCAACACCACTAGTCATTTTGCAGATTTCCGGCAAAATTAGCTATACCATGAAAGCCCCCACTAATGATTCCAAAAGAAAAGTTACATAGATTGAGTTTACTGCTTTGATAGTTGGCTCCGTTGTACTGTGGATATGGATGGATTCCCTTACATGTTAAGAATTTAACTTGTTTTATGAATGGGAGCAGCCAGCAAAGTAAGTGGCTCTTGTCTTAATGGACCAGTCTTCCTACCCCCATTAGGGAAGTAGGTTTGTGTCTTTCAAGTACAACATTTGTACCTCAGATCCAGTAGAGGACAGGTCCCTAATGGCTTTTACTTAAAAAAAAATGTTCAGCACACTTACATCTAAGTCTGTTACTTGGTTGAAATGAAGCAACAAAGTCCTCTTACAATATTATTGGATTGGTTCCAGGGCATCCAAATATGACAAAAGCCAGGGATGCTTAACGTCTCTTACTATAACTTCATTTCATTTGCATACAGTTTGTGTGTGTGTGTGTGTGTGTATATATATGTATGTACATCTTCCTATATATTTAGTCATTTGTAATGATTAAAAACAATGTGAATGTTATGTAAACAGTTGTTATACTGTATTATTTAAGGAACAACGAAAAGGAATGAAATTAAGATATGGTCAGCACAAATGCAGAAGTTTATATTTGTTACCGGCTTGTTTTTGAGACACTCTTATATAGCCAAGGCTGCCTTTTGTATCACCCAAGGATAATCTTGATCTTGTGATCCTCCTTACCTTCACCTCTCAAGTGCTAAAATTACATATGTATGTTACAATACTTGATTTATATGGTACTAAGCATTGAACACAGAGCTTTATGCATGGTAGGCAAGTGCTATACTAACTGAGCTATATCCCCAGTCCACAGGTATAGTTGTTTTCCAAGTATTTCCAGTGTACAGTTGGTTGAATCTGTGAAAATAGATCCCATTGACCCAGTCCTAACTCTATAGCAGTTTCTGTTGTTTCTCTGAAGAAACTAGCTGCTCTATGCAAAAGAGAAAGAAGACACAGAATGCATAACCCTTTTTTTTTTTTCCCATGTGCCGTGTCCAAATGGAAGGTTCTGTTTCCTGAATCAGACAGGAAAGCCAAGCAGATTCCTAGAGAAAGAGAAACCCAATCTAAAAGGAAAGAGGTTTCCAACAAATAGGTCTAATTTATTTGAACCCTGTTAGAAGTTACTGTTCTCTGTAAATGTGCTCGTAAGTAAATACAGAAAAAAGACATTGCTAAAATACTGGAACATTATCCTGTCAAATGAAAGAAAATATTTTAATAGACTATTCTTATCTGGGTATTTTCAGGGAATGTCCCTGTGGCCCATCATTGGTCCGATTTGGAGGCAAAGCAAGAGAGTATTCACCAAGGGCAAGAATTCGTTACTGGATGGGGTAAGTGTCAGTGTAGACCTGCTATTGACATTTCATAAGCCATGGTAAGCATTCTTACCACCAAAACCAGTGTGTAAGAAAAGCAGTTCTTTGGTTGGAGAAACAGTCTCATGAAAGACCCCTGTGCCCTGAAATATTTGTTCCTTGTGGAGCTCCTGTCCTCTTCAGGTCTTACTAACTCCCCTTCTTTCATATGATTCCCTGCACTCTGCCGAAGGTTTGGTTATGAGTCTTAATATCTGCTTATGGATATAACCTAGACCCCCTGCTCGGATATAGCCCATGGTAGCTCAGTATCCAAGTGGGTTCTCTGGTAAGAGGAACAGGGACTGTTTCTGACATGAACTCAATGGCGAGCTCTTTGACACGCCCCCCCCCCCCCCCCCCCCCCCGAGGGAGGAGCAGCCTTGCTAGGCCACAGAAGAGGACTCTACAGCTAGTTCTGAAGAGACTTGATAAGCTAGGGTCAGATGGAAGGGGAGGAAGACCTCCCCTATCAGTGGACTTAGAGAGGGGCAGGGAGGAGATGAGGGAGGGAGGGTGGAGTTGGGAAGGAATGAGGGAGGGGGCTATGGCTGGGATACAAAACAAATAACCTATGATTAATATAAAAAAATAAAAAACATTAAAAAAAAAGAAAAGAAAAGCAGTTCTATATTCTAAAACTTCAGAATCCAGCCTATAGTTCATCATCTACTTGAGCTTACTCATACATGGGCAGAATTATGAGGGTAGAGTTGTGAGTTTCCTACTTCACTCTCAAAGGATTGAATTGTTCTCATTTTGGTATCCTTAGAAGTGTTCTTTTATTCCTCTTGTGGTCTTTACCCTTCCTCATTTCTCCCTTGTCTTACAGTGTAATTGGGCGACTTAGCACATTTGAATTCTCCAGGTTCCTAGCTAGCTTTTTTGACCTGGGTGTCTTTCCCATGAACCTATTCCTTTATAGACAGTTGTTCTGACACAGACTCATCATAGTTCATAAGTGCCACATTCTCTAAGCACCATTGACTGATTGGCTAAGTCACATCTCCCCTGCTAGGCATTGCATATAAGAGCAGGTATGTGAGCATGCACTGTTTTTCAGTCTGTCTTTTTGCTTACACCAAGAGTGAATGCAGACCAGCATTTTAACACTTGCTATTATCTTTGCGTTCCAGGTATGAGTTGCCTTTCGACCGGCATGACTGGATCGTCAATCGCTGTGGCAGAGAAGTTAGGTATGTGATCGATTACTATGATGGCGGTGAGGTCAACAAGGACTACCAGTTCACCATCCTGGACGTGCGTCCTGCCTTTGATTCTTTCTCAGCAGTATGGGACAGAATGAAGGTTGCTTGGTGGCGCTGGACTTCATAACCACTATTTTGTTTGTTTTGAAAAACCTGAAACTTCTTTATTTTCTGAGGAAGATGTTATTTCTCCCACACTAAATGCACTCATAATGTAACCAAGGGTACTTTTCAAGTGGGTAATTGTACTTGATCTTTGATTCAACAAAGAAGCCATGCTCCACTAAATTTTGAGTCACATTTTCCATTGCAGTTGATAGGTCATTTGAAGCTTTTTTCCCATTTGATATAAGTGAGAAGTCCCTTACTTTTCCAATTAACCACAATATTTCATGCTATTTTCTGTAGACAGTCTGAACAGCCTCTGAGAAAGCATTTTAAAAAGCACAGAAATCTCTTTTTATCCTTACTGTTTTCTCAGGAATAATTGAGATATAGAACCTGAAAGTGTGATACTCTTACCTGCCCAATATTTTAACTATATTCAACATAAATAAGAAGCACTTAGTCTTGTTTTAAAAGTAACCAAAATTTCTAAAATCCCTACCGTCTACGTTGCAACCCTGAACAAAATGCAAAACTATATATTAAATGTACTCTTCCAGATTGAGATGTCTAAGTGCAATTTTCAGACTTGACTTTGATTGAAATTTCAACTTTATAATACATGTAAATTTCAGAATACTTGGCTTTTCATTCCTGTTCTAATATGTAATTTAATGAGAACCTGTTCTCACTGTTCCTGAAAGTTGACAAATTATCTTATGTTATCCTATCTCATTCCACTGTCCCACCAGGAGCTTGCTTCCATAAATCTTGAAAGCCAGGCTCCCTTCACAATCCCAGCAGTGTTCCTTTGACAAATAAGATTATATTTGGCTACATGTTAGAATTCACAAGAAGTACATTTTTCTCACATGTGAAATGTTTGTATCAATTCACAATCAGTTTGATGTTTAAGCAAGTACTATGTTTGTGTTGAAAACTGTTTTGCTGGGTAGTGGTGGCACAAGCCTTTACTCCCAGCACTCGGATGGCAAATGCAGGTGGATCTCTGAGTTTGAGGTCAACCTGGTCTACAGAGGGAGTTCCAGGATAGCCAGGGAAAGCCTGTGTGAAAAAAAAAATCAAAAGAAAAATAAAGAAAACTAGTTGTTTTCAATTTTAATTATAGAAGCATGTTAAAAATAACTTGTTTTTTCTTAAGTGTTAATGAATGAAAAAATTTTAATTCATCCTAAATTAAATTAGTGGACAGAGTTGATGTCTCTGAGTTATTAATTTGATGCAGATTTCTTTGTTGTATGATGCTTCAAAAATCCAACATGTGAAAATATTTGTATTTTTTAAATAAAGCTGAGAGTTAAAAGGTTTTGAAACTTCTCAGAGTGATTCTATAGTTACTTATTATTTTTTTTCAGACACAAACTTCACTGAAGGCATCAGTGGTCTCATCTGTTAATCACATAATTTTAAACTGCATAAGAATGTAAGCACCAATGGACCTTTCGGGTCACAACTGTTATTGTGTATAGGATAAAGTATTTTGAAAAACAGCATTATGACTGGAAACTTAAAATTAAGTTGTGTGCAAGGGTTCACACTGTTACAGTGATAATTGTAAAAGTCAGGTAAATTCAGTTACAAGAACAACAGTTTTATACACCGTTCACCACTTCTGGAAAAGACACCTACTGAATACTCAGTCACTTTGTGGGTAGATTACCTTTAAGTCTGCCTAGGAAGTAGAACCTCTCTTCTCTGATGTTTTTTTTTTTTTTTTTTTTTATAACTTGAAATTTATTTTGGATCATCTCCAAGAGTTTAAACTAAGGTTTCTTTTTAATCTGTGGAAATGGCATCATTCATAATCAGAACATACTATTCCATGTCAGGTAAGGTAGGTTCAAACTGGGTTACATATTAGCATTTATTATTCCTATGAATTCACTAACTATCATTTGTGTGATGTTGATATTCACTCTGCATCACACCCTGGACCCAAAATTGCAAAAGATCATCCCCTACCTAAAGAAATTCAGTCTTTCAGAGCTCAATCTGTAAACAAAATCATAGTAGAATTTCTTATTTAACTCACTATGGTAATGATAGGGTTAATGATACATATAAATACATTTCAGTCTATCTAGTACTGTGATGGTTAGTCAATTTGAAAGAATTCAGAATCACATGGGAAGTGGGATTTAGGATATACCTATGGGAGTCTATCTTGATTACTAATTGAAGTGGAAATATATAGTCATTGTGGGCTGTACCATTGCTCCATTAGTATCCTATACTACATAAAATGAAGAAAGTGAGCTGAATACTAGCAACCATGCATTCACCTCTCCATTTGTGGACTGTGGACACAAGGTGACCACCTGCTTCAGGCTCTTCTTGCTGCTTTGACTTCCCCAACATGATATAGTACCTAGAACTGTGAGCCAAAACCCTTTCTCAAGCTGCTTTTGTCAGGCAATTTTTTTTTCACAGCAACAGGAAAGGAAACTAGGAAAGTTAGCAGTTTCTTTGGTCCCTGATGTGCTTACTGTCTAGCAGAATTACTGACAGTGAAGTGCTCTGTATTTACTTCCTTTCACATCCTTGTGACTGTCAGCCATGTTCAGTCATTGCTATTTCTTTAGGTGTGAGGCTCTTTGTGATTAAGAGGAATACCCTAAAGGCTGGTAGCTTGTTGGAGCACTCTCTTTATTTAGTGACATTCCTATCTCTGCACCTCCGTTTTAATGACTATAAAATGAGAAAAAATGAGCAGGCATAGAGTTGTTTTGCAAGTTCTATGGTCATTTCTGAGTGTTCTTGGTGCAGAGCCATGAATGGAGGAAGCTTAACAGCCACCCCCACTATTGGCAGTGCCCAGCCTAGGGAGGTTCTGAAGCAAGGCTAGAAGTCAAAGTGCTTAGACACTCCACAGGAAGAATCTTTTTTTTTTCAGTTCTATATCTTATTTATTTTTTTAATTTTTTATTTTTTTATATTAATTAGTTCATTTACTTATATCCCAGCTGTAGTCCCCTCTCTCATTCCCCCCCTCCCATCCCACCCTCACTTTCTCTCATCTCCTCCCTGCCCCTCTCTAAGTTCACTGATAGGGGAGGTCTTCCTCCCTAGGAAGAATCTTAAAGATCAAGGAGGACCTTCTGATTTGTGTCACTTTTAGGTGCCGACAGGTAGATATAACAGATACTTAATCTAACATGTTATTTAAATAACCTCATGTTATTTAAAATGGCTAAAGGGAATATCTTTTTCAGAATACATAGAGATAGGTGATATTTAGTTAACTTAATGTGCAAGTCCCACTGGACAAACATAATTAAGCTCCTGAATTTTCTAATATAAACTGTTAACCATATAAACACAGAAACCAGCTTCAGAAATAGAAATTAGGTAAAACCTGAAAGAGAGCCACCAAAAATGCTGCCATGAAGCTGGGAAGAACCGGGAAAATAATCAGAAATACAAAATTTTTCACAACTTTCCAGATTCTTCTTAGAATTTTCTGCTACAAAAGTGTACTGGAATTGAAGATGGTGTGTCCTGTGTGTGGGTCATGTAAGGAATAAATGGCTCCCAGAAGAACAGTGGGCTTTGCTCCTTCCAGAAGACTCTTCTGCTTATTTTAGACCAAATCCTGGGATTCTGTGCTTAAAATAAAAATAGCTGGAATGGTTTTTACAAGTATGGGAGTTTTTGTTTTATGGCTCAGTTTCAACACTGCACTTTGGTCTCTGAACTAGATGAGTGTGTTAATCTGGTCAGGCACTATAACCAGGTACCATGGGTGGAGACCTTATACCATAGACATTAATTTCTGCCAGTTCTGGAGGCTGTCAGTTGGAGATCAAGATGGACATTATTCAGTGGCTGGTAAGAGCTTTCTGTTTCATAGGTGACAGTTATGATTCTCAAGTGTAGAACAAGCAAAGGAACACTGGGGTTTTCTCTGTCATCATAACCTAACCACTTCTTGAAAGTTCTATAACTACCCCTTGACAAGATAGCTTCCCCGTGTGATAGGGGCATGAACATAGGAACAAACAGCCACTTCTGATTGCAGCTAAGGCCATCTCCATGAGATAGAACCCACATATTAAAGGGACAAAGAACCCGTGACTAGATAGGTCATACACTCTAGGGGCAAACCCAATACTATAATTCTTCTAAATGGACATAGTATTAAAATGACTCCTATTGCTATTTTTATAGATCAGAGCATCTCTCAACCCCCATCTGAGAAGCTTCTTGCAGTAGACTCCAAGTAACAAAAAGACCTTCAACTGGTTGATGTGCTCAGAATAAGAGACCATGGAGTTATCAGCCGTAAATGGGACATACATATCATTCCCTTCTCCCCGGGGATCAGGAATCTTTGCAAAAGAGGGAACAAAGATTTTAAGAGCCAAGGATGTTGACTAAAACCAAGGAAATATTTTCCCCAGAGACAACAGGGAAGTTATACACATGAACTCAAAATAATTACGGCAGTATGCACAAGACCTGTGCAAATTTCAACCAGACAAAAATCCTGCACAGAGTGATGAAGATGGGCATGGATCACACCACTAGCTGGAGTGGAGGCTATAATCTTTCTGTTAGAAGAGAGAGAGTCAGAGTCCTGATAGGCTGACCACACACAAGAGCAGGCCCCTAATCCCGAGACTAGCTGGCAATACAGACTGGACTTGATGGAGAAACAAAAACCCAAAAGGAAATAATATTAAAGTTGGGTGAAAATGGAGGTTGGGAGGCTGGTTCTGGGAGAATTTGGGAAAAGCAAATATTATCAAAATACATTGTATGAAATTCTCAAAGAATCAATAAAAATATCATAACCTTAGAGGTATAGATTTTGAATGGATACAAACTATAGGCTGTAGCAGCAAGAAAGCTACATATCAAAATTAATAAACTTGGACTCCAAAGTAAGAAGGCTAAAATATGGCAAAGTAAGCAATAGGAAGGAAAAAGACTGGAAGCAGGTTGGGTTTATCAGAAATAGTATGTGTACTCTGGGATGGAACAGAGAAGGTTTCTAGCTTGGCTTTCAGATGGGAAAGTGTCCTGGAAAAGATTCAGGAACCTGGGCTCGCACTCTTCCTCATTACTGGTTTGTGAAATAGTCTCAGGTCAAGGCCCTTTTGCCTCCTTCACCCGAGTTGTTTACTTATATACCAAAGAGCCACTGTTCTTCTCTTTGTCCAACAGCATGTCTGACCATTTCACAGTCCACTGAAAAATAACAGTGGAAGTGGGGCTTGTTGAAAAGAATTAACATGTCAAGATAGCAGTACACAAGCCAAATAAGCTAAGTGCAAGACTGCGAAGTCACAGCGCGCACGCTGATCACAAATGTAACATCCCTGATTTGGACAAGTTTTTCAGCTATTTGTCCCATGTCCAGGAACACGCTTTACTGCAGAGGTGTTTGACTTTGGAGTGCAGGCAGCATTTTATCATAGCCATCCCTCTCTGACTTTTCACCCTAGAAAAGACAGGTGGATAAATGGATGAATCCACCAATTGATTCTTTTTATTTTCTTCAACAATTTATGGTTTGCATGTCACTAGGTTATGTTTTGGGTTTGTGTGGCTTACTGGCATATATTGTTCTTATAACAGTATTGTACACAAGAGTTGGTTCACAAGTCTTGATTGAAATAGCCTTGAAGGTGTATCTAGACTCCCTTTATATCTTTCAAACCCATGTGTCTGGGACTGGAATCCATGATCAATAGGCCCTAGTAAGTGTAGATTGGCTACAGATTATTAGTTAAAGCCATCAACCAATCATTTGATCTGTTGAAGTGATCACATTGCTATCATACTTCTTTGAAGTAGAAGAAAATCTGAAGATAATGCTAGCTTATCAGCAAGTGATTCTATCTATTACAGGAATTCCATTCTTGGAGCAATATAAATAAATGTCTGTCCCCTCCTTATAGGTCTCCAGTGACACAATCAAAGTACAATTTCACTGAAGGCCAGACTCCTTGGTGAACCAAAGATTTTAGTGGGCTTACAGAACATGTAAGAGGGGTTGCTTATATGATATAGATAGTTGACCCCCCAAAGAGCTGCACCACCAGAAAGACTCATTTAATTATTGCTGATAACACTCCCCCATAGCTATATAGATGGAACTAACCACTTAGCCATCACACTAGCTCTTAATATTTCAGTTTTAGAAACAAGCATCGTGGGATGCTCTCTTTTCACTATTCCATACAATACAGAGATGGGGTTCCAAGAGTCTTTGTGGGACAGTGATACTTAACAACAGTTTCTCTATGCTTGACAATTCCTTCTCAAACCTTTTCTGTATACCTGTGTCTGCTTTTCAAGGAAGGGATGGCCTTGGATGGTTTCCCACTGCACAAAGCAAGTGACTTGATGAAAAGCAACATGCCTATGTTCAGAATACACTTATCAAACAAATCCCACATAGGTCTCATAGCTTTCTTTCCAGTCAAAAAATGTACAAACCCCACAAAGCCCTTGCTACAGGCAGGAACAAGAATATGTAGTGATGCTTATCAAGATGGCTGAATTCTGTGCAAAGAGCCAGAAGGAGCTTCTATTGCTGTGTTTGTGTACAGAAACATTTTAAGCTGATTCTTTTCAGAAAGTAACATAAAACTGAATAGAATGAATGAAAAGGTAGATTTGAGGCCTAAGGGATAAAAATCTGACATCATGTCCTGTTTGTAGGAGTAGGGGTTTCCTGAACATAACCAGAGTATGGATTTCTACATTGCAAAGAGGCAAGAGGCTGCAGGTGGATGAGACTGAACTATGAAAGGTGCTGTGGCCATGAAGTAGAATTTTGTCTGTAGACCACAGGAGAAAGTGAGTCCTTAACTGCCTTTGTCAGAAATATAGATGGTGGTAGTGGAGAGATGAGAGGGTAGATAGAGAAGCCAGGCTGATACAGTTACCCAAGAGGGGATAAGAATCAGAGTAAGACAACGAAGATGGATCTATAGGATGCATATGCACCAGAAGGCAAATAAGATAGGTATCCTGTGTAGTGGATACTTTCACTGTCAGCTTGAATGGTTGAAAAAGGTATATAATATGAAGACAAATGGAAGTGTTTAACTGGATATAGAATCACCTAGGAGATGGATAGGTACACATGTGAGCATGTCTCTGAGAGCATTACCAGAATTGATTCACTGAGCAGGAAATGCCTACCCTGGATGTGAGTGACACTGGTCATGAATTGTGAGATCAAGGCAGAATAAAAGGGGGAAAGAAAAAAGCTAGTAGAGTGCCAGCATTCCCATCTCTGCTGCCAAGGTATGAGGAGACCCATCTATATAATCTTCAAACTACTATCTATAATGGAAGGTTTCCACTGAAATCATAAACTCAGATAAGTCTTTTCTCCCTTCAATTGTGTCTGTGAAGTACTTTGTCACAGCAATGAGAAAAATGACCAATAAACCATGTGAGGCTTTAGGTACACAGAAAGAAACACCCTAGGCAAAGATGTGAGGTGATACAAAGCAAAACTGAGGTTCAAGATAGTAGTAGAGACATGGAGTTTGCACTTCAGTACTGTTGAGGCACTGTGGAACATTCGGTGGGAATTTCAAGAAGGGTATTGGAAGCCAAGTGTGGTATTAAGGCTAGAGATTAAGGCTGCTACATTTAGCAAATATATGTCAGATAAACAAAGACTTTCTTTTTTTATAGTTTTTGGACATTTATTTCTTTTTTAGAATTTATTTATTACAATTTATTCACTTTTTATCCCAGCTGTAGCCCCTCCCTAGTCCTCTCCTAATTCCACTCTCCCTCATATCCTCTCATTCCCCTCCCCAAGTCCACTGATAGGGGAAGTACTCCTCCCCTTCCCTATGACCCTAACTTATCAGGTTTCATCAGGGCTGACTGCATTGTCCTTCTTTTTGGCCTAGCAAGGCTGCTCCCCATTCAGGGGGACATGATCAAAGGTCAAGCTCCTGAGTTCATGTCAGAGACAGCCCCTGTTCTTCTTACTAGAGAATCCTACTTGGAGATTGTGCTGCTATGGGCTACATCTGTGCAGGTGTTCTAGGTTATCCCCATGCCTGGTCCTTGGTTAGAGTATCAGTCTCAGAAAAGACCCCTGGGCCCAGATTTTTTGATTCTGTTGCTCTCCTTGTGGAGCTACTGTTCTCTCCAGGTCTTACTATCTCCCCTTCTTTCATAAGATTCTCTGCACTCTACCCAAAATTTGGCTGATTCTCAGTGTCTGCTTTGATAACCTGCTGGGTAGACTCTTTCATAGGCTATACATATTTTTTTTATTCTTTTCTATTTTTAATTATACTTTATTTACTTTGCATCCCCCCCTGTGGTTCCCTCCCTCCTTCCCTCCCAATCCCTTCCTTCCTCCCCCTTTTGCACACACTCCCCTCCCCAAGTCCACTGGTAGGGGGCGGTTTCTTTTTCTTCCTTCTGATCCTAGTCTGTTAGGTCTCATCAGGAGTGGCTGCATTGTCCTCCTCTGTGGCCTGGTAAGGCTTCTCTCCCCTCAGGGGGAGGTGATCAAAGAGCAGGCCAAACAGTTCATGTCAGAAGCAGTTCCTGTTCCCATTACTATGGAACCCACTTGGACACTGAAATGCCATTGGGCTACATCTGTGCAGGGGTTCTAGGTTATCTCCATGCATGGTACTTGGTTGGAGTATGAGTCTCAGGAAAGACCCCTGTACTCAAATTTTTTGGTTCTGTTGCTCTCCTTGTGGGCCTCCTATCCTCTCCAGATCTTACTATTATTTCCCACTTCTTTCATAAGATTCCCTGCATTCTGCCCAAAGTTTGGCCATAAGTCTCAACATCTGCTTTGATAGTCTGCAGGGCAGAGCCTTTCAGAGCCCCTCTGTGGGAGGCTCCTAACTTGTTTCCTGTTTTCTTCTTCTTCTGGTGTCCATCCTCTTTGCCTTTCAGAGTGGGGATTGAGCATTTTAACCAGAGTCCTCCCTCTTGATTAGTTTCTTTAGGTGTACATATTTTAGTAGGTTTATCCTATATTATATGTCTATATGAGTGAGAATATACCATATGTGTCTTTCTGCTTCTGGGATAGCTCACTCAGGATGATCCTTTCCAGATCCCACCATTTACCTGCAAATTTCATGATTTCCTTGTTTTTAACTGCTGAGTAGTATTCCATTGTGTAGATGTACCACAATTTCTGTATCCATTCTTCAGTTGAGGGGCATCTGGGTTGTTTCCAGCTTCTGGCTATTACAAATAAAGCTGCTACAAACATGGTTGAGCAAATGTCCTTATTGTGTACTTGAGCCTCTTTTGGATATATGCCTAGGAGTGGTATAGCTGGATCTTGAGGAAGCGATATTCCTTGTTGAAAGACTTTCTTTTTAATATAAGCATATCTCATATAATACTTCAGAGTATGAACCATTATTTGAGTATATCCTAGATTTTACGTGGGACATAGTAAGAACTGCATGTGATCTGTGAAGCCTTCAAATTGAGTAGACAGTGTATCTTACTTGGTATTTGTACTTGAGAAGTAACAAGGTCAAATGGCCTATATCCTCAGCCCAACTGACTCCATCCAGATTGGAAATAGCTAGAGTTTGTGCTTGGCTAGTGCAAAACCTGACACAGCTGCAGCAAATTAGGGTGACCTGGCCAATGTAGACTAAACGGATATTAGCTGGCTTGAACTAACTGAACATTGAGTGCCTGATCCTTCTACCCTATGGTGGTTTGAAGGCTGAGTTAGGTGGGGGTCCTGAATGCCAGTTCAAAATCTACAGTCTACCATCCTTGTCCCACCATCCATTGCTTACAAATGCCTTGTAGGTTGTTGTGAGGTTTTTGCTTTGTTTTGTCTTTAAGAACATTTGCTGCTGTTTTACAGTTCTGTCAGGTGAAGATATCCTGTTTTCTTTTCTGTGTGACTCTTCTGCAGACAACTTTTTTCTCCTTAGTTCAGTAAAATCTTCCTCCTGTGTTTGCTTAATAGGCCAGCAGACAGCATGGGCTGAAGTGTATGTTTTTGGACTCAGTTTGGTCATGTGATGTTTTACTGCAAGCTAGGCACATGTTTTGCCCAGGTTGGCTTGTGAGAAGGCACGTGATGTTTTTTCCTCTCATGCAAGAGGCATGACTTTGGCCAGCTGAGAACATCCTTGGGTGGACTTTCAGGAGAGGACATATATACAGTCCCAGGCAGAGTGAGACATCACTTTTATGGATCCACATTGCTACACTGACCTTCGTGCTTTGATACTTGACTTTACAGAGAGAAATGTTCCAGAGAGTTTCCCTGGGCAATCCAACTGAGTCTTGCGGCTTTCACTGCTTCATGCTGGCCTTTGGACTGGACTGTTGGTATCCTGACAACTGAGTCTGGTAATCCTCTAACAACTCATCGACCCTGATCAGCAGGAAGGAGATAAAAGAGGTCTATAGCCCTTTTCTCTATTAATCTCCTACTTAAGGTTGCAGGGGGTTGGAAAGGAGGTAAAGGTGCATAAAGTATAAGGGAGATAAAGGTGAATAAAGTAGACTTGGTGGAAATTCTAAGTGGTGCCCAACATGGGGTCCGAAGGAAATTGGAAAAAGTGGTTAATAAATCGAGCACTAACATTTGTGGTCCAGTCTTTGAATGTTGAGAAATTTCAGGCTTAAGCCTGAAATTTATTAATAGAAGTCTTGTTTGGAAGAATCTAAAGTGCTATGCCAATTGATATCAGTAGCTTTTGTTAGGATTGTACAGCAAAGTTACACGGTGGGTTCACAAAAGACACCACATGACTGGTTCCATGTAGGAGGTTTATTAAGGGAAGGGAAGGAGAAACAGAGAGACCCTCTCTGGGTAGGGAGAGAGAGAGAGAGAGAGAGAGAGAGAGAGAGAGAGAGAGAGATTGAGAAGGAGGAGGAAGAGGAGGAGGGGGAGAAGGAGGAGGAGGAGGAAGAAGAGGAGGAAGAGGAAGAGAAGGAGGAGGAGGAAGAGGAGGAGGAGGAGGAGGAGGAGGAGGAGGAGGTCATGTTATGAGTTCTCTTATAAGGTAACCCAGAGCACGAGCATGTGGTTTCATGTGGTCTGTAGGTGGCCTCACAGATGCCTCATATCCGGTTTGTCAGGTCCCTTGGGGATGGCCGTAGAGAAGCCTGCTTAGAGAGCTCAATAGCTTTCTTTCAAAGCTCTCTTGGAAGCAGGCTTTGATGAACAGCAACTGAAGTAGTTGAGACTGGAATAAGCAGGATGCTGGAACAGATGTGTCAGCATCTCAGCATGCTGAAAGGATGAGTTCTATCAGGTTTGATCCAGCATCACTGAGGTCTAATTCTTTTGCTCTGAAAATATATAATTTCTCACAAGCATTTTACATTTCTAAAATTGTAAATGTATGAGATGTACAGAATGCACATATCAATTAAGAATGTTTCTCTGCTCTTTGTGTGAGCAGAAGAAAGACATCTGTAAATCTTTATTCATGTCATATGAAAGGATGGGATGTACATGTTATAGGGATTCTATAGCCAACAAAAAATATTGGCTGTGCATAGACATCCAAGTTTCAGTCAGTTTCAGAGCTATTCCCATGTAGTGGAATTAGCAATATAAGTTACCATTATTGTTGAACATATAATCATTATCATGTTAAAATCAAAACAAAGTTGTATGAATCTGAATATTTTCTCTGGGCTCTTGGGTGCCTGTTGTTTTAGGCAAAGCCGCTATTTGTCTCCTGAAAGAAGGCCTCCTGTTAGAGACAGAAGCTGGTGCCTTGAGCAATAGAAAAGGCATGTTTTAAGTAAACTTTATGAACTCCTTTTTAATTTAGAATTTAAGCATACCCTAGACATTGTGTACCTGTTTAGAGGCTTAGGCCTGGGTTTTTATATATGTTGTGGCCATTTTTGTCCCATCCCTTTTTATACATCGAATGAGCAGTTAAGTCTTTATAGCCAAACTTTATATAAAATCTTTTACCTTTAAGCATACCCTAGGCATCTTGTACCTGGGTTTTTACATTGGTTGTGGTTATTCTTGACTTGCCCCTTTTTTGATAAGGGATGGGCAGTTATGCCTTTGTAGTCAAACTTTATATAATAAACTCTTTTACCTTTAGAGTTTTTTTTTCCATTTCTTTTTTTTTATTTTTCTTTTTAGTTACATTTTGTTAACTCTGTGTCCCAGCTGTATCCCGCTCCCTCATTCCCTCCCCAACCCCACACTCCCTCCCTGGTCTCCTCCCTGCCCCTTTCCAAGTCCACTGATAGGGGAGGACCTCCTCCCCTTTCATCTGACCCTGTTTTATCAGGTATCTTCAGGGCTGGCTGCAAAGTCCTCCTCTGTGGCCTAACAGACTGCTCCTCCCCTGGGGGGGGGTGTCAAACAGCCTGCCCTTGAGATCCTGTTAGAAATAGTCCGTGTTCCCCTTACTTTGGAAAACTACTTGGTTACTGAGCTAAGCATACCTTAGGCACCATTCTCCTGGGTTTTCACATTGGTTGTGGCTATTATTTGGCTTGCCCGTCTTGTGATATGGTATGGATGGTTCTGCCTTTTAAACATATGAATTGTAATTTTTGAGATTTTTATTTATTTATTTGTTTATTTTAATTTGCCACCTGTAAGCCCTGTTCCTTTTTTGCATCAGGCAAAACTGACACCTGTCTCTTCTGAAAATGTCTCACATTCGAAAGGATAACCAGCTACCAGAGCAGTTGACCTTAATTAAGTCAACATTTAATTTTTTTTTATGTAGAAGGCATGAAGTTTGCATGTTTGTCTCCCAGCCTAATTTCAGCTCCTTACATTGAACAACAGAATATATTTCTTAATCCAAAATGGCCATTAGCACTAGTTCTCCTGTGGAAATTGGCTGGCATTTTTTAAGCTTGTGACATCATTATTACATAAATCTAAAATTGATGTGAAGCCAACCTTTAGATCACTTAGGACAAAACATCCATTATTAAGAAAAAAAGAACTTACACGGTAGTTAACATTAAGGAAAAGTTTGTTATTTTGAATTTTACACTGTCTTTGTAAGCAGCTAATGGTAAGGTTTCTTCTCCTGACAGCACCTAGCCTACCTCAAAGAAGATGATGAGCATCGAAAAACCGCCATATGGAGATGGCTTCAAATATGGCAAACCAGCCACCCTTGCAAAAAGAAAATGCTCTCGTTTCATGACAGATAGAATTCTGCCTAAAATTGGAAAGCTCAAATGAAGGCCAGGTTGACTGCTGAACTCTGCCAAGACAGGCTAAGTCCTAAACACTTCCTGTATCACATATATGTCTGTCAAATATACTGAGCCAGAAGGCTGAAGATGATGCTCCAATGTTAGACAGAGTTTTAGGTGGCTGTTCAGGCAACAAACTGTCTCTATTATTTCCTGATTTTTTGGAATGCGCTTCCTATTTGCTCAAGCAATCAATTTTATTCCTTATCAAGTCTCTGATGGTGTTGAAGACCAGATAGTCATAGTGTTATAATTAGTTTAGTTGCTTAGTAATTAAAAGGATGTTTTAGGTCTAGATAGATGTTTTTAGGTTGATAGATACGAACTATAAAATAACTTAGGTACAAAACCTTAGACCCTTATAGATAGATATTTTCTTCAAGATTGTCAAATACATTTACACTACACATTATATATGTTAGCCTTCGCTACTTGTTTTTATACCTGTTTCATAATTACTCTTACTGTATAAAAAATGGCTTTTTATTTAGACAGAAAAGAAGAATTAGAGGTTGGTCTATCTAATGCTAATTACTGGTACTCAAGACCGGGTTACTACCCACTGGATACACCCATCCTTGTTTGTGTAAACCTGCCTAAAACATTATACATGATCAGTTCATTAAATGGCCTATACCTGGGCAGGGCATAATAGGGTAGGCATGGCTAGTTTCCCAGGCTTTGGAGGACAGAAGAATCCTACGAGGAATCACCGGAAGGACAGATGGATGGGGAGAGAAAGAGGAAGGAGGATGCCATGATGGTTTAGCCTGGAGAAGAAACCTCATGGGGCCAGGAGGAAGGACTCCAATAATAGTGTAAAAGGTCCAGATGAAGAATAAAGACAAATATTTAAAAGATTATGGATGGAAGATAGGATGATTAAGGAGAATGACATTGGATAAAGGATGGGAGATGGATGGTGAGGTGATTTAAATAGTGTAGGTAGGAATATCTGCTCTCTCCCAGGTAAATAAAGCAATTAAAATCTAACAGATATCTGTGTCTTATTGTTTGTGATTGCAGGTTAGATAATACGTCATGATAATCATAGGGTTAATAATAAACATTACATAACCTAACACCTTTCTAAATATACTACAACAATGGATCTCTTCTTTGTTTCTAGTATCTCTAGTACTGTTTCTCTGCCAAGCAGATGTGTATTAAAATGTGCATTAGAAAAGAAGCATGCCGGATTTGTTTATAAATTTCCTCAATTTGCACACTCCTATTGGCATAAAATGGTTGTTCTATTTTTTTTCTATCAAAACCCACAGCAAGCTTATGTTAATAACTGCTTAGAGGGGTCAAAACAAATGTATATTTGGCTGTTTCTATCATTACCATTCTGGCCCTTTAGCCAGAGACAAAAACAAAATTATTCAGTATTCATAGACATGAAGGTATCTGTGACATTTGGCAGGTTTTTTCTTGCCCTTTGCTAATGAGGAATGGGTGACTTGAACATTTTAGTAAAGGTGTTTTGTCCAGTTTGACATTTGTTTTTCTTTTCAGGCATCATATCACATATTATAAACAGCCTCAATTTCTACACAAGTTTGAGGTCCCATGTGTTTTAAAATATTTAAAAAATTATTTCTACATTTGTTTGTATGTGTATAATCATGTCCCTATTGGGGGAATGTGTCATGGCACATATAACAAGGTTGGAGGAAAACCCTGGGTGTTAGTCCCTGCTGTCTACCTTGTTGGAGATACTCTCTCATGTTTAACCCCATGTAGGTCAGATTAGCTGACCCATGTGCTTCCATGATTTCCCCTGTTTGCACCACCCATCCTCCTGTAGGAATACTGGGATGTTGAGACCTGTGCTACTTTGTCCAGCTTTTATTTTGGGTTCTGGAACTTTACCCACTGAGCCATCTTTACAGTCCTCATGTGTGTTTTAAAAGCAGCAGTTTTACAATGTGATAAAGGCACCCAAGAAACACTTTTTCCAAAGAAGTGAAAGATATGGACACAGAGGTTAAAAGAAGTAGAGGGCATGAATATCGAACTGATTTCTGTATTGTCAAGTTTAGATCTAGTAACTGATGGTTATACCTTCCATTCACATATTTATACATACATACATATATATATATATATATATATATATGTGTGTGTGTGTGTGTGTGTGTGTGTATGTAAACTTTGATTCATCTGATTTAGAAGATTTAAATAACAGCCCTTTGACAGTATAAATATGTTAATAAGGAAGGTGCAGTGTATCTGGAGGTTCAGAATAGGAGAAAGGATTTGTTAGACCATGGTCAAATTCAAAGGATTGGGATAAAGGTGAGTGGCACAGAAAGGCCACTTGAGTGTCACAATCAAATAGCGTCCACCGTGAGTCTTGGGTATATCTTTGGTCTGTGTGGGGTCTGTAAGGAAGAACTGAGGTCTTTGGACAATCTTCCATGTTCTGAGCCAATATCAGAAGTGCTGAGCCTAGTGACAGCCCAAAGGTCTCTCAACTAGCCCCAAAGTATAAACCACGGTAGTCCATATCTAGAGCCAATCAGGCATCTGAGGCCTATGGAGCAGACACAACTTTCAACGACTGCGTTGAGTGACACCTGCCCAAGAGGCATGAAACCCAAGTTTCAGTCAAGTATGAAATCACTTTCTTGGTGACAGGAAAACCAACCTTTACTTGCAAGAGATCATTATCGATATCTCCATATTTCAATATCACTGACTTGGTGTCCCAAGCTACTGGCTATTTTAGAAACTAGCTCTCCAACTGTATGTGTGTATTTATGGAATTACCAATATGTAATAAACTTGAATTTGGGAGTAGTGAATTATCCATCTGGAATGGGGTATGAGTTTCTTCAATAGATTTAAAGGCTGACAATGAATCTTTGCTTAACTTTTTATTCATCATGGCACAAGATAAAATTTTAAGAAACACCACTGAAAAATTTCATGACCAACATGAAAATTAAAAGTAGTAGCATATTATGGATGTTAAGGATATATATATATATATATATATATATATATATATATATATATATATAATCTTTGTGTATAGTATGCTGACACTTCTGATGTAGAAAAAAAAGGAAATACTGAAGAAAACTGCCAACTGCTGGTCAAAAGTGATTTTGCAGTTGTAACACTTCAAATTGCTGAAGTATGGTAGTAACACATACAATACACATAAAATTATCAAAGACACGTCTCCTCAGGCTTTGGCACAATGTAAGCACAAAGTGTAACGTTTTTGCCCCCCCTCCCAGCAGGATTTACTTTACAAGGAATTGCTTGTAATTGGGTTAAAATTGATAACAGGTCAGAGGGGGGAACATGATGTATAATTTGAATATGTATTTGGATTTTAAAATTTTATAATTGGATTCAAGTTTGTAGTTATCAAAAATACGTCAAAGGTACAGGTAATAAATATATATTATAAGGGCTATATAAATTTGAATTTAACCTAGAATGGGGTGGAAACTTTCTTAAATACTGTTACGCACTACCATGCTCTCATTTGATACACTGAGTCCTTTCTAAACAAATTCTAAAAATATATTTCATAATGTATCAAATTTAATATTTCCTTAAAACATATTCACTATGAAAAAAGCATTCGGTGACATTTACTTTTGTTTCTCAATACTATATAAAAATATGGCTTCCGTTTTGTTTGATTAGTATTTTCCTTAGGCATTGAAGGGAGGGCTGTCCCCAGTTAAAAAAGCGATGGCAAAAGCACAGAAACCCACTAGTGCATATTCTAGAACACTATAGAATCTCGTTGCTTAATATATCTCATGGTGTAATATAAGTGCAGTGATTTAAAAAAAATTGTACCATCTTCTCTGTGAATATATCATATTGATCATCATACATACTCTGTTACAGAATATACAATAGTAAAAATTGAAGACACACAAATACAATTAAGCTATACCAAAGCAAGAGTTTGATTTTACATAGAGCCAATGTGTGTTGTTTTGAGAGTGGATGTTGTCATGTTTGTTTGTTCATTTGTTTCTTCTATGGCTGGCTATGCAATAGAATCTTATCATAAATGGCAAGGGGTAGAAGTGTCTCTGTTGTATGTGGACTGATTTTTCACTTGTGTTATTTTTTTCAAAGTGTGGAAAAAGAAAAACGAGTAAATGTCCAATTGTCTATTGGCAAGTTTTCTGGGTCTGGGCCAGAAAAGGATGTTTTGTTTTTTTTTGGGGGGGGGGGGGGGGGGGGGGGGGGGCTCCAGCTGCTGGCAAGCTCATACCAGGGTTTCCGGGAGGGCGTCGGGGTTGTCAGTTGACAGGAGCTCCCAGATTTGCCACCGCTCCTGCTGCCAGTCAAGCCAACTGGCCTCCCCCAAGTTCTGCCTGACCTGCTCACTAGCTGAGGGGGAGTAAGTGCTGCTCAGTTTTTTTGGCCTGGCTGGATGCTCTCCTGAGGCCTGATGGCCTCCTTCTTCTGTAGCTGTTCCTGAAACTTCATGCTGCTGGCCCGAAGTCATGGCAGGCTTCCCTGATCCTGGATAAGGAGGAGGAGGGCGCCTGTCATCTCTGCCACTCTCTTGAGGTCTCTGGTACACAATGTCGGCCCGGCTTTGCAGCCAGGCCACATCCATCTTGCCCTCTTGCAGGTCTTCAGTGCTGTTTCGGGACAAGTGTGGCTCAGATCTAGCTGCAGGCCGTCTGGGACCCCTGCCACTGCCCTGGATGTGGGGGGTGCTGCAGACATGTGTCACCGGAAGGTGGACACTGCTCTGCTCCACGATGGCTGCTGTCCGAGTCCTCTGAATTACCTGAGTGCCACTGTCCGGCCCAATGGGGCTCCCTGGACACTGAGGCCAATTTTGGGATAGATTCCCTTGAGAAAGGGAACAGGGCCTCTGTCGGAGGGAGCTGCTTTCAAAAATGTCACCATGGGAACCTGGAGCCAAAAAGGCAAGAAATGGAGTTAGTTTATAAAATTGCCTTGAGGATTAGCTGCTTGCTCTTTTCTTTTTCACCACTTCCTTCTGTATCTGAAAAAGCACAACACACTTTCAGTTATTAGTATCTGAAAAGAAAATCTCCCTAGCAAGAGTGATGGCAGGTTCTTTTGGATGGTGGCACTGCTTATATGGCTACTCCAGACATATGCTTAGCCTCTCACAGGCTAAGCTGCCAAACTATATAAACTGCCAAGAAAACCTAGGCTTTAGGAAAAGAACATCAATGAACTACTGTCCAAGCTTAGGATATTGGGGCAGAAAGCCCAAGGAGAGATTTTTGTTTTGTTTTGTTTTTACATTTTTGTCCCTTTCTTCTCTTTTCAGTATTTTCTGAATAGTGGTTTGCAAGCAGTTACCACGAGAATAGCAAGGAAGAGATAAGGGAAATCTATTTTAAAAATAAATGCAATGAAGATTAAAATGTCACTTCACCTGTCATTCCTGGATCTTTGGATCCACTTTTTAGTGTTGAATGCCAAGTTCCCCAGATATTGAAAGGCTCCTCTGACATATCTAAAAAAGCATAGAAGGGTCCACAGCAGAAAAAATTAAGAATAAAATGAACATTATCATTACATTTCTTAGGCATAAAATACTATAGGCATAAAATACTATAAGTTGTTCTAGATGCCAAACAATGCAATTTGGACCTATTTTTTCAAGAAGGAATATCTTTTGTATCATATGAATATAGTACCTGTCAATAATAAATCTAATGGTCTATAGCTTAGGTAGGAAATAGGAGGTGGGACATCTGGTAGGCAGAGAGGATTCTGGGAATGAGCCAGGTGAAAGAAGATTCAGCTGGAAAGATGTGAGGAGTATGCGTGCATGGTACTTGAGCACACATAAGCAGCCACACGTGGCAGAGTATAGATTAGTATAAATGGGTTATTAAGTTTGAGCTAGTTAGAGAAGAGCCTAGCTGTATGGCCCAGGTTGGTAACTAATATTTTGGGTATCATGAGTAATTTTTCTGGGAGCTTGGGGACAGATTAAAAAATAAAAAAAATACCACTACCTGCAACAGATTATTGTGTTGAATAATAGAAAGAAAAATAATAGATAATAATAGATAGAAAAAAATAATAGATAAAAAAAGCTTTCTATATCATATTTTTGATAAACAGAATTAATATCTACTAACTCGGTGTCTTAACCCCCAGGCAGTCTAAACATGAAACTTGCATACACTCCTGTTTCTTAAGGTAAATTGACTTTCCCAGAGGACCTGGGCAGCTCTGATGTCATCATAAGGGTCCCTATACGACGGAGGCAAGTGAAAAAAATGTTGCTCTGTTGGTAGTTTCAGACATGGAAGAAATAGCCATGAGACTACCTCTCCAGAAGCTAGGAAAAGGGCAGGAAATGGATGGTTCCCTAGATCCTCCAAAACATAAAGTAACCCTGAGCACCCAATGTGATTTCTGATTTCTCAAATTATAAGAAGGCTAATCTTTGTGTTGATTTCATTGCTGGTGATAAAAGTAGTAGGAAACTCACACAAGGGTGCAGTTGGTGATGGCCACGTGGGCTCCAGCTACAGGTACACAGACATACAGAGACAGTAGTGTTGGCTTCTGAACATCCCCCAGGGACACTTCCCTATTGGAATCAGCAGATTCAATCCTGTGTGTGTTTTCACTTTCCTCCCTTTTCCCCACAGGTTGAGAACCACTGCTTAGAGGGTATCAAGAGATCATGAGATAGACTAAGACATTCCAAGAAGAGACCAGAAGTACCTACAAGGTTACACAGCACAGATTAGCCAGGGCTTACTCCATGCTAAGTGTTGCAGTACTGACTGCATGTAGATTCGCTAAAGAAATCCAATACATGGGACATTGGTACCATTCTTAGTTATCCTATCTGGAGTCCATTGGCCTCTGTAGCGCTGTTATTCCTCTGAGATGCTGCTAGCTAGAAGTGGCAGAACATCACTGTGATTTTCAGTCTACAGCTTTTGTCCTTGGATGCTGACACTGCCTGGTTCTGGTACATTGAACTGTTGTATGGTAGGTTCAGCACCTTTTCTTTATGAAGTGACAGAAGTAATAATTGAGTGACAATTTAGACAACATGTATGCAAGGTAGAGATACAGAGGTTCCTCTGAATGCTGAAAAGAAAAGGTCAATTGGGAAAATGAGTGGCTCCTATGACATGTGCTCACTTCACAGATATTTGAGAATCAGAGGTTGAAGGGACCTTCTAAATCAATGCTTGGGGTTACAATCCTTTCTTCCTATCCCATGTATTTAGCAGACACTTAGTACATGTCTTTTTAATTGCAGAAATATCAAACAAAGGCTTGAGAAGGAAAGTCCAAAATGCCCCACCCCATGTTTCATGCCATAATTAATTGGGTTGTCCCAACCACCAAGATTCAGTTACCTTTTCCAAGCCTTGGTCCAGGAGAACTTTCTCTTGACTTCAACTTTGGCAACGGCAAGTGGCCCACCAATGTATACTGCTCTGGCCCTTTATAAAGCTTCTCTGAGCCCCCCCGGGCCCCGTCCTCTTGCATAGCCAGCAGGGAGCGCTCAGATAGTATTGGGGAGTTGTTGTCATAAGGGGAGATGTCTCCACTGGAGGCCTTGTTGGAATCTGTAGATGAATGCCTCCCTCCCATGGAAAATGAAACTTCCGACTGAAGTATGTCAGAGCTCCTGGCATGAGATAATTACAGGTTTGTAAGTATGATCATATTCAAACATTACACAATTGCCAAGGGCATATTTTGAATACATGGACATGGAGGCTGAAACAAAAAGACATTTTGAGCAATGATCCAATGCATCTCCATCAATGATGTGAAAGCCTTTTCCATAAAATGATCACAAGATGGCAGTAAAACACAACAAATGTAGCAAGAAAGGTCAGCCCTCAAAGGAAGGGACAGAGGGAAAAATAAAGATTTACTGTAGTTGCCAAAGAGCAACCAGCAGAGAGCAGTAAAGCCTAACAAATGTTACAAAACTAAGGTCAATTGGAAGGATGGAGATGAAGCAAACACATGCCTATGTTTGCCAAGGCTGCCTACTGGCAGAGAGCAATAAAACCTAACTGATTTAACAAAACCAGGACATGATCAGAGATGGATCCCTGTCACTGCCTTGCATTGCAAAAGTGCTTCATGGACTGATGCCTGCTTATATTTAAGAGTTAAAGCCTGGGCGTCACTATTAAACAGGGAAAAGAAAAAGGTGACTCTCTCTCTCTCTCTTTTTTTTAACCTTCCTCAGTCTCCTAAATGAAAAAGAATTCAAATTTACAGTTCACTGTGGCTTTAGGGAAAACTTATCTTTTCCTTCAGCAGACTTAGCATATAAATTTATTCTTCCTGAGATGAAGGCAGTGGTGCTACTGGTGGAAATCTGTGCTTATCTATGAAAAGGTGGCTAAAAAGTTAAATTACTGTCAATAAAAGCCCAGTGCATGTAAATACACAGGGCATGATTTTGCAAGGCATTAGTACATCCACGGTGTAATCTACAACATCACTTTACATAATATCAGCATCTGCACATATGAATTGTCTTAGCAAACAGAAACAACACTGAAAATGTAAATGGAACAGAAAAATGAGAATACCAGAAATGGGGATGGGGGACTGGGCAAAGTCTTACCTGGAACCATCTTTATTTTCTACCTTCCTCAAAACAGTGGCCCTGACATCTTAAAGGGAAATGATCACAGGTTGATTAACTGCTTCACAATGTGCTTCTGCTTCCCCCACCCCCATGCACTCTACTTGCTTCTCTTTACTGAGTCTTTGGTTTCCATTTGTTGCAGTTTTCAAAACAAATCCTTTGTGGTCTTAAAGAAGGTAAACACACACCAGAGCAATCCTCTCCTAGCCAAATTGTTTTTGGTATGCAAAATGAAGGAAGTGGATTCATAGGGGCCCTAGCTTTATCTCAGGTTTCCAGCAAGGGTTAGCACCCAGGGGAAAAACATCCCGACATTTGTGATATGCCATGCCTTTACTGAGGCAGCCTGAACTCTGGCACTTTTGCTGAGGACATTTCCTACCCGCAAAGAATAAATAAAACCTTTGCTTGCCTCCTCTTTAAACTGATATCACATAATCTTATGGGCAGTAGCCAAAGGACAGCCATGAAGATGATTTTCCAGGCTTGTAGGCTACCAATGAATTGGAAGGAAAATTAAAAATAAGAATAACCTAACAGCTTCTGCTGGAAAAGGGGGAGAAAACTAACCACTATATCTAACTAAAGGGGTAAAAAAAAAAGTAACAAATAACAATAACAAAAAAAACTTTTTTATTTCTAGGTAGGAGAACACAAATTCATACAAATTGGGCACTTGCCTATTGTCATGGGAAGCATGATGACAAATAACCTTTCTCCTTGTAAAAGGTTTATTATGAACACGAGACGTGACTATGTTAAACTACACAGTTTAACTCTACGGAGTTCAATCCAGAACCAGAAGGGCCATGGATTGCATCATTAGGCTTGATTTTATTAGTTTCCCCTGCTTAGGTGACATTTTTTTTCAGTTATTCATGCAAATGTCTTTAAGTCATTGCCTAATTCATAAGCCCACCTGAAATGAAACAATGTGTTGTTTGGATTTTGCCTTCTCTTATTGAGGGGATGTTTGGAGGTGGTCATATCTCAGTTCATAGACAAAACAATATTTTCAGCTTATGTCTTGCACATTTCTTCTTAACAAGAATGTAGAAGACAAACATTCAGGGCAATGGTCGTAAATGTACTTTCAGCCAGTAGTTATGAGCAAACATGAGAGACTTCAGGGAAGAAATTTCTCTCAAGTCTTTATATTGGGAGCATTTGAAGTTTCTACAGAAAGCCTAGGTTTTTATTTTTACCCTGTCTTACCATGAACTATGTCATAAATAATGCATTTCTGTGTGCTATGATGGCTAAAACACTCAAAGGACCTATGTGAGTTGTTGCACGAATGCGTGAGGGGTATTTTTACATTTTGCAACACCAACTCAACTTATCACTCTTCCCATTGTTTCCTTCTTTCCAGCTCTCAGATTACTTTCTATGACACTGTTCACCTACACAGACTTCTTCAAGATGCTTCAGACACTTGCATTGATGTTGTCGTACAGAGGGGAATTATACTTACATTAGTTGTTGGGAAAATGCAGAACAGCTAATATCATGTTTAATGGTTTGGTGAAAGGAAAACAAAACAAAGGCAATCAAGAATGACTGAAACATTAATTCCTGTTGATCTACTGGTGTTTGTTCCATTTTCATTTCTGTCTTTGGATCTGGCTAGATCAGGAGGAGAGAGGGTCCTGTCCCTTTCCTCTTTCCTCCAAGTTGATTTGCAAAAATTCAAAATGAAGACATGCTCTCCCTTGTAGTGCTGCATCTCCATCATTTTGAAATGTGTTTTTGCAAGCTCTGTTTTGGACTTTGAATTGGCTGACTCAATCGTGAAACCTATTGTGAATTAAGCATGTGGGACACGTGCTAAATAACATGAAAAATGTCAAGATGGCAAAAAGAGGTTGCTACAACAAACAAGAGCTCCTTCTGAATGCCAGGCTGTTGCCCAGGAAGCCATCTTTGCCTAATGAAATGGAAGCCTTGAGATAGGGCCAGCAGATTGTGTTTACAGAATGTTTTGATATATGAAGGTGTTGAAGGGTCGCTTATAACCAAACCTTCCTTCCCATCTCAATCCATACGTGTGACAGTGGGCTAAAGATCTGCTAAGAGCCAAGAGAATGCCAATGAGGGATCAAGCTGTAGTGTTGGCTCAGCTAGAAGTAAATATGTGGCTCTGACCTTAGGATGGATGGGCATCAGCTGGAGAAAGCAGGGTAGTATGCCCATCCCAGACAACATTTGAGCCTCCTCTAGCCTTGATATGAAAGAGTCAGATAATGGAATGATGTCTGTGGCAGAAGATAAATCCTGGATATAGAGACAAATTGTCTTACAGTAGACAGGGCTCCATATGGCTAGTTTTACAGCCAGGGACACAGCCAGTGCCATCCAATGACAGATGATGCTCTGCCTTTTTGGTATCCCTTATTGGTATATTCCAGCCATGGAAATGGGTACAATATGAGTACATATGGGAAGCAGATTGAAAAATATGGTGCCTTGGACTGTAATAAGAGTTAGCTATTCAAGTTTATTATATGGTAGGCTTTGCACTAAGCTACTCCAGACTGTCTTTTCTTCTGATCTAAGACCAGAAATGACCAAGAGAAATAGGTAGCCGATAAAATACCTCGTTTTTCTCATAGTCCAGGCAGTATGGTTTGTACTCCCTGGAAAATTTATTAAGCACATGTACTTGGTGTGACAAATTAATAATAAAAGTCTATATTTTATACTTATATTTAATGGCCATTTAAAATGTTTAAAATATCCCTGTCATTTCATTTTCCCAGCAGACATGCGGGAGGTGTAGCCACATTTACTTATGAACCCATGTCAAAAGAATTCCCAGATGGAGACAGATTTGCTTCTCTTTGGAATCTCTGAAAAAGTTAAACAGACTCACACATCTTCTTTCTTATTTGCATATAAGATTCTCACCTTTAAGAAGACTGTTGTAAGGAAGGAGCACTAACATATTTGAGTATTTGCTTACAGAAATGACTGTCTTTAATGAGGGTAGCATTCGCTGAGGCATTGTCTCTAAAACATGTTTTGGCCTATGTTTCTGGATTGTAACAGAATGTTGGCTGGATAAGTTGCTAAGTGACATGGCTTTGAGTTCAAATGTGTCTAGCTTCTTCACTTTTCATGCTCAGTGTACAGTGGTTGAAGATTGGGGGTATTGAGTAGATGAGCCGCTAGACAACATGGGTTTGTCTATAAGCAGGGAGGATATCGTGTTAGATTCTTAAACCCCAGGACCATCCCCCAGCTAACCAAACATGAGATGGGTATGGAGAGTGAATCAACATTCTCACCCTTAGCTGGTCGCTCCAGGTCAGGGTGTAAACATGCTGGCAGGTTGCTGTGAGCAAGCCTGCACTGCAGCCGGAAACACAGAACTGGTTCTGTGAATAAATGAAGAACTCCAGTTCAACCCTCAGTGTGGCTGGCTCAGCCCATTGCTGAGTTATCTAGCTGAAAAACACACAGATGTGTGTTGTCTTGTCCTTGGCACAATCACTCATGCAAAGCTTGTAATTGTTTTGGGCATTATTATTTTCACCAGGAAGTAACCCATTGTCACAGCAGTCCTAGAATTATGGAGATTTCCACATTAATCATGCACGGGGCTGCAAAGCTTCCCTTAGATAGACCCCTGAGAGATAAAACACCTCTGCAAAGAGGTTCCGATGTGAATCTCACTTCTGTCCCAGATGGTGAAGTCAGACGGGATGATACATACCAGGGCATTTGACAACCCCACACTCTTCATTTTTAGTCTTTACTAATTTCTTCTCCATAGCATTACAGTGCATTGGTGACAGGTGAAGGTATAATAATGTTGTCTATATTCCTTTTAGCAATAGCATACCTGACAAGGCATCTTGGAATAAGTATTTTTCCGAAGTGTAAAAAGTAAAGACATTGGAATGCTGGGAGGATAAAGTCTCCCTCCATCCCCTACTGCTTACCTGTGAGACTTAGTTCCACATTACACTTAAAGTTTTCCCTAAAACTTTGCCTGAAAAGAGTGTGGGAGAAAGAGGATTAGTGCTTAATTTCCAGGGTACTAGAATGAAAGGAGCATTGAGGTCACTGGCTACTACTAGTTAATAGGATTCTTTGCTGTTATGCCATAGGTAAAATCCAACTTCAAGCAATCCTGATTTAGCAATTTATACCATGAAGAAGGCAGAAATTACAACCTGTTATATAACGGTCCACAGAGTGGTAAAAGACAACTTCAATTGTGAATGTTGATAGATGAGAATGAATGATCACCATGGTACTAATTTGATAAGCTGAACAAAATACCACAAAACTATAAGAAACTCCATAACCCTTTCAGAGTGTAGAAAGTTAATATATAATAGGGGTGGGATTCAATCTATAAAGACCAAACATTTTACAGTTCTTAACTATTGTCTTTTGGAAAAATAGAGATCTTTATAATGGTCACTGGTGGTCCTATTTTTTTTTTAATTTCAATAATAACCTTGTGAAGGCCACTAACAAAATTAATCACATTGAAAATTTAAATATAAATACCTTTGGATTTGGTTCATTTGTGTCTACTTTCTCCCAAAATACAGTTCAGTTTGGCTTACTTGATCTTGTTTCTACAAGTGGGTAGGAACAAATATTTCTGCAGCAACTATGAAGATTGGTAGAAGAAAGGAAAAACTTCTTTACAATGTTTTTGTTTGTTTATTGCTTGAGACAAGGTCTCATGCAATCTTTGGTGGCCTCAAATTTCCTATGCAAGCAGGACTGGCCTTAAAGCTCCTGATCTTCTTGCTTCCACCTTCAAAGTACTGAGATTTCATATCTGGCTCCTTAGGCTTTATAAAGCCCACATTTGAAAATTATTGTTACTGTCAGATTCCATGTCATAGATAATCCTGAGTTCTGCTAAGCTCTCTCTCCTGAGATATCGATGTATTGATCATGTTCACATGATTTATGCTCAGTTCTACCAAGCATTCCTTGTACAGAGTTCCAGAGGTCTGAAGTACCTCATCGAAAAAGAAAACTGTGCACTTGAAAACAATTTTATGCAAGAGTTATTTCTCTCTTTAGAATATTAAAGAAGCAAAAAAAATTACTGAAAAATAGGTGTATTGGCACCTTTAAGACTGAATTAAGCTTCAATGTGTCATTTATACCAAACAATGTTATCATTATATAATCTCAGGTTAGCTTAACTAAAAATCATTTCAAATTGTCACTTGGTCAACAGAAACTGTCACACTTAGTAATTGTCTCAGTTCAAAAGAGACAAAGAAAGGAGAAGTTGTGAAAACACAGTGATGGGTTGCCTCCACTTAGGACAGGCCTAAACATTTTACCATCAGTTTGGCATCTTGGGTGGCTAAGTATGGTCTTTATCTCTTGAAAATGTTTCTATTTTGCTTCTTATTGTCTGGGGGTGAAAATAAAATTTGATTTTGTAAAATATTATATTACAATATAGTGTTCATGACTGATTTCTTATTTCCTTAAGTTTTGTGCCTAGATAAGGGACTCCTTTGCCTCATCCTAGTCCTGACTGCTTTAACACCGTTGTTTTGCTTAGAGGTACTCATTCAACCTACACTGTCCTCTTAGATTAATACTTCATCATCCTCACCTACATTGTCAAATTCCTTAATCAAAAAGAGGCTAGTCTGTCTTAGGGACTTCTGAAGAAAAGAGCACATAATTCTAGCAAGTATACCAGACAAGCTGTTAAAAATGAGTAAGCCTGGCAACTTTGGTACTGAAAATCTCTTCTAATCCCCTTTTGGCATACCACTTTGGTTGAAGCCAAACAATGAACTAGATGAGCACATGAAAAGAAAATACATTTTCTTTGCAAGAGCCCAATTCAGATGTTGCATACAAAAGGGAAAAATCCAAATAAGTAAGACAAAACATGAAGATCCCAAATATCATAAAATATTTTCTCCTTTAAAACATAAATAATAATATACATTTTCTCATGTGTTTCACACTTTTTGAAATTTTATTTTGTTTCCCCTCTGAATCAAATCTTGCAGTGTTTCTACTTGGCCTTACAGGAGTCTAAAGTTATACTTAGTCAGGTATGTGAACTGGGAAATGGAGTTTCAAGGGAAAGAAAATAAAAATCTCCAGTGAAATAAGGTACTATGTTTTTAGACCTGATGCAATCTCTTTTTTATGTGCCATATTTTGTGGTCATCTGCTATCTCATAGATGTCAAGGAAGAAGAGATAGTCACAATGTCTCATATACAAGTCTATGGTAACTAGTTGGCAATGAACCACATGGGTGAAGATCAGAGTAACCCAATAGTAAGTGTTTAATCTCCAGTTAACAGATGAGAAAACCTAGTCAGAGAGTCATTAATGAACACATACCACAGCACAAAACTAATAGCAGTAGGGCTGAATTTGGACATGAGATCTTGATCACAACTTTAGGCTTTCAAGCAGTGTCATAAATTACACACACACATAGCTGATTGGTGGTTAATTAGACATGAGTACCACTGTAGCCAGCACCACCTGTCAGTTTGGGTTACTGCAATTTACAATCACTATAAATCTATAATTACAGGGATATTTTGTCACTGTATTCCTTTATCACTACTTTCTGATTTAAATGTTATGCCACCTCACCAAAGCTTGGTATTTTAGAAAATATCTGCCTAACTTCATTATTATTGTGTCCCCAGACAGACGGGAACTTGGCTTTATTGACCAAGTCCAGGACTAGCTTTATGAACAACCAGTCCCAGTTACATCTTCACTCATTTTCCAAATGCACTGCAAGCTCTTCCTTCCTCCAGAAGCCATTTTGAGACTGTTAATCACATCTCTTTTCTACAAACTCCATGTCAATTTATAAGCCAGAACATTTGTGCTACTCTTTTATCCACACAAGGACACATGTTGAAGGTGAAAACCCACCCCACCCAAATTTCCATAGGATTCTAAATATGGAGAATCCATGTGGTGGGCCAGAGTCAGTTCTTTTGGAGTTTGGGCTGCTTACTAAAATTACGTGGAGAGCTCTGAAAACCCCAATCCCTGGACTGTGACTCAACAAATTAGCAAGCACCATGGTGATGGGGAGACTCACAGCTGTTCTTTACAATTATCATGTGTTTGGAATGAGCAGGTGAGTCTGAGACCATGTCTAGTATTGGTCAACTTGCATTCTCTTACATACTCCCCCATCAGGTCTGAATGCACAATGTTTGAATGTGCATAAAGTCAAGAAAATGCCTCAGCATTTTAAACTTTCTCTATTCCAAATGTGGATCATGGACCAGTAGTTACTGGACCACAGAAAGGCTTATTGGAAATATACAATCTCTGCCCACCTCTTCAATCCAACTGACTCAGAAGCACCCTCCCAAGATTTGAAGTGCTCCATATATACCAGGAGTTTGGGAAGCATTATATTTATGGCCCAATGTGACCACCTACAGCTCAAGCCTCAGAAGGACACTAAAATAAAACTTTTTCCCCCTACAAATATCTAGACTTTACTTCATGGTATTAGTATCAGCTTTCTGGACTGATTTTTGCCTGTACCTAGAGGAAAACAAAAAGAAAAACAAAAATAATCTTTATTCTCCTTTCTTCCTTAAAGAGACTCACTCATACATAGATAGGAAACAAAAGAGGCCAGAACAATTGCACAACTTGGCATCAGCTTAATATGTGCACTTCGTCCTTTCTAAGAGCAGAAAAAGAAAGGTTCTGTTCTTACGTTGGCATTTATATACCAAAAGTGTGCTTGGAAACCATGTGGCATTTCCATTAATAGTTCTTTCAAGAATAAAATGTACCTATCCAACGCCACAGAAAAGAAGAAATTTGGATAGCCAAAAGTTCATGTTTTTTTTTTCAGGTGTATATTTTCTAGATTTCCTACCATCTGGTAACAAAATGTTATAAATGAAAATTAATGAAGGATTTATAAACAGAAACATGACCGTGTTTGTTTTCCTGCCCACACTAGAGAAACAAACAAGATTATTAAAACTCTAGTAGCATATGATTTGGAAGTGGGGGAGAAATGAAAATTTACACCTTGATGAGAGTTAGAAGCCTAAGAAAAATTTAAAGGCTGTTCCAATTCACTTACATGAAAACAAGACCCTGAAATGCAGGTCCACTTCTATTTTTAAAATAGATTTATATTTACTATTGCTTCTTGGAATTTGAATTCAAGCAGACCATCTTACTTGAACCAGAAACTTCCGTGATATTGATTGGCACAGAAATTGATTTCTTTTACAGGCAGTTGAAAGGGTGATCTGATTACAAGCCCTTTCCTGTACTGCTGGAATGGGAGGGAAGCTGAATTTAGTGGGGGTTATTAATGTACTGTTCTGGGAAGAAGGGGATTAAACAACATGGAATTCCTTTTCATTAAATTTCCTTAAATAGTATAATTTTATTATTAACTGAAATAATTTGAAATTAAAAGCAATCAAATTTCACATCAGTCTATAGAAATAACTGAACATGCTTCATTTCTAAGTTAAATCCAAATAATCCCTATCTTAAAAAAAACCTATGGCTGAAAAAGAAATTAGGCTAAAGTATATTATTGGTTCTAGGATTAATCTCACTTTTGAAGTCAATAGAACATGGCCAAATGTGTCCTAGACTTATTAATTAAAAGCATAGTACAATGATACTCTCAAGAGAGAACAGAATCAACTCTTCCTATCCTAAATTTAAGGTTGACTATTTATGTGGTAGCGCTACCTGGCTTTTCCAAGTATTTAGCACTTCTATATACTCTGTCTCTGTAGCAGCTGCTGGGATTATACATAAAATATGAACAACGGACCAGTTTTGTGCTCCTTTCAAGGTAAAATGGTGGCAAGCCATAACTTAAAGCATGCCTTGCACTTTCTTCGTTGCAAACTTGGATAAGTGTGCATTTTCATGAAGACAATATAAGCTATACGTAATGACAGAGCTGGAAAAGTACACATTTCTCTTTGCAAATGGGTGGTTAGGTCTCAGCAAAGGTTGCTCTTGTGGTTTGGAAATAGATTGCTTCCCTGTAATGTTGCACAAGGAAGATACTCCACTCCCAGCACCAACCCCAGCCCATGCAGCCTACAGGACATTAAACATTCATCAAGACTCTTAAGAAGCATGCCCAGATTTTTGACTTTGTGACACAATATTGTCACTGACAAGGTAGATGATAAAGATCAACTTTGAGTTACAAAGACAAAATTTTATGATGTTTTCCTAAGTTTATGATTTTGTGTTGGACTGAATTCTTAGCTAGAGACATGCAGACTGAGGGCACAAGTTGGACATGCCTGCTAGAATCATTTAGGCATGTTATATTCCTTTGAGCTTCTTGCCAGTGGCTTAGCTTTTTTTTTTTTTTTCCTGTGACCACAAGTCAGAAATTTCCTAAGGTGTTAGAAAAAGTTGAAAACAAACAAGAAATGCCTAGGAAAGTGGCTTGGAAATTGGTAAGTTGATAAAACTAAAATAATTTCTGCTTAGGCAGATTGATAAAAATTGAAAAAAAAAAGTTATCAAAAACCTAACTGTGAGTTGGACTTGGTGGCACAGGCCAGGCCTGTAATCCCAGTACTCGGGGAGGCAGTTGGAGGCAGATTTCTGTGAGTTTGTGGTCAGCCTGATCTACAAAGTTATTCTAGGACAGCCAAGGCTACACTGAGAAACCCTGTCCTGAAAATTAAAAAAAGAAAAACAACAACAACAACAACAACAAAAACTAACTAACAAAACAAATCCCAATTGTGTCACTCTGTATGCAAAGATGGTTACCATTCAAACTCTTTGCAGTGGGGCCTGCAGAGACCAATACTCCAACCAAGGACCATGGAGAGGACCTAGACCCCCTGCTCAGATGTAGCCCATAGGCAACTCAGTCTCCAAGTAGGTGTTAGTAAGGGGAGCAGGGGCTGTCTCTGACATGAACTCAAAGGCAGGATCTTTGATGTCCTCCTCCCCCTGATGTGTGCAGCCGTGCCAGGTGACAGAGGAAGACTATGCAACCATTTTGATGAGACCTGGTAGGGTAAGTTCAGATAATAAGAGAGCAGGACCCCGCCTATCAGTGGACTAAGGGAGGGGCATAGTAGGAGAAAAGGGAGGGATGGTGGGACTGGGAAGAGATTAAGGAGGGGGCTAGAGCTAGGATACAAAGTGAATAAATCATAAATCATAATAAAGAAAAATAAAAAAGAAATGGAACTCTAGAAGCTGAAAAAAGAGCATGCTTACGAGGACTGGGAAGCCTTTCTTCTGAGCAAGTAGTCCACGACATCAGGATCTGTCTCCAGAAGGCTGATCAGCACTTCGTTCTGGAGATCTGGGGGAACCTGGAATAGCCAAATGTTGGGGCATCAACAAAACCTCTGCCAAAGATGTAAAGTATGACCACAGCAACCTTATGTCAGCGTACACTGAGGCTTCAAATCCTTAAGAAAGCAGACTGACTTACCAGCTCAAACCAAGCCTATACAAACTCACACAACATGTTTAATTCTCAGGACAACATAGGAGATTATCCAGTAATCACACTCCATCCAAAATGTCAAATGGAAATCCTGTCTAGTTATTTGGATGCCTCTATTACACAGACTAGACTTTCCTGTTTTTGAGTAAGCAAACCATCATGGGTAAAAGGACTGGTGTTCATAATTTATACCAAGTGAGGACACTTTCTAGAGTTAGCACACTGAATTATGCTGAGAGGATGGGCATACATTATGATTGTCTTGAGATGTTCTGGAACATACAGTCAGCTGATTAAGTGCTCATGTCAAATTTTAGGTCCATCATCTTAGTTGTGGGATTTTATTACAGTACAATAACAAGGACCTATTGGTTTCAGTTTCCCCACCTGTAAATTGGGAGTAACAGTATTATTACAAAGAGATGCTAATGTGAACGATTCATTTTGTGTTAAGAATTTGCAGCAGTACCCAGTCAATGGTAAATATTAAAAAAAAAAAAAAAAAAAAAAGAAAGCACAAACAAAAAACCAACCAAACAAATGCTGGCATCATCTTCTCAGAGGCTATGATGACTCAATGTCTGTCTTTTCTCATTTCTTGCCTCTAACTGCTAAATATTTCTCAGTTCATAATTTCATGGGCACCCGCAGGAACATTATACACAAGTACTGCACGTCTACCAGCCCAATTCTCAATGCATTCAAAGACAGTCTTAAGTCAGTCATGCAGAAATGTTCTAATGAGATAAGATTGAACCCAGCTCTGACTGACAGTTTTCTACTTCATAGCCCCTGCTCACTCAAGTAGAAGCATCGAAGACTATTGGGAAACAATAAATTTTCTCACAATAAGCTCTGAGGGAAGAGTTTTCAAAACCACAGAGACAAGTCTTCTGAGAATAAGTGGTTGGTGGAAGAATTTGCCTTCTGCCTCTTGCAGTACTCAATTGTTCTTAAGTGTGGAGAAGCTGGAAACAATCTTATTAACAAAAAGCAGGAATGAGGAAGGAAGAGAACGCCTTCCTTCTTTCATAAGTCTGGTCGTCCTACTTCATTCTGAATCTTCATGAATGAAATTGTGAAATTCTAGCCACATGGTTCAAAATTCAAGGTGTCTTGTCCACTCCCAGTCCTAATCAGGAAGTCAGCCTGACATCCTCTGTTTGTTACTTCTTCCCTCCCCTTCCATACCAAAGGCATTGTCTGAAGTTCAAGTCTTCATTACCCCCTAATAGAGCTCATCTGTTAGCCATTAGCACCCTCCATTCCCCTCTTCTTAGAAAAGTTATATCCTAACTCCTCTCTGGAGAAGAGCTACTCTCCAAACCTTGACACAAGGGTGAAATATATCTTAATTTAAGTTGACCCAACCCTTCTACTTCCAGAACAGCACATCTGCCTGGGGAAATAAGTATGTGGCTTTATTAGAGGCAACACAGAACCATGATACTGTCTGCAAGGCTTCTGAGAAAAACAACAGGCAGAGCCTACAGCCACATATGGCCCGAGCATTGTGCTGACATTTCAGGAAATAATGGTGGGGCCAGTAGATAGATCTTGATAGCATTTGAGTTCTGGGTTAAACTATGCTCAATGTCACTTTGCACTTTCAACTATCCAGTCATCTGAACCCTCAAATTCCTTAAACTAGTTTGTGTTTCTAGAAGAAAAGTAACATATAACACTTGAAGGGCCTTTTTTGTGGTACCTTTCTAACTTGAACCCTATTTCCTTGAAATATGCATCAGAGTTTTCCACATGATTGAAAGATAGTCACTTAAAATTCTTTTTATCCTTACAGCTGAAACTATATCATGTTTTATCTCCTATGTATGTAGTTCCCACCTTCTCCTCCAACAGTGTTTGAGATATCCTCTATTTCAACACCACTGGGTTTCGTTCTCTGGCATTCTCTTCATGTCCATTTTTTTTTCATTCATTGCATCAATATTTGGTCAATGCTTAAAGAATACCAGGAAAGGAATTTAAGTATCAGCTACAAACCAAACATCCAAGAATTCTTGTATTTGTGGATTTGGCAACAAACATAGTGAAATGGGCATTAAACAAATACAGAAGAAAAGCACAACATGAATCCTGTAGAGAACAGCAAACAAGGATGGAAAAAAAATGCTGAAAGAGGAGCAATATTAAATGGGGTGATAATGTTGTGGGAAAATGACATTTTAGAGAAAAAAAGAAAGTTGGAGAAAATTACCCCAAGCAGAAGGAAGAAATTAATGTTAAAAGTCCCCAGTCTGGAAAAATGAGTATCTAGTAAGACTGTAAGAAAGTGAGGAAGAAGTGGGTGGTAGAGGGGAAGCAGGTAGCCAGGGACAGATGTTGCAGGCTCCTTTAGATTGTGATTCAGACTTCTGCTCTTGTTCAAAGTGACTGGAGATCTACTAGAGATCTTGATCTGATGACTAACACAATTGCTATCAGTCTGGCTTCTCACTGGAAAGGAGAATGGAAAGCCAGGGTTGAAGCAAGAAAACCTAACAAGGATAACCCAGTAATGGTGGTGCTGATACTGGACAGTGAGATGAGATAGATAGATATTAAACACAAAGAAGATAATTTAAGCTAATTTATTGGAAGGAAAGGAAGAGAATGAGAGACAGAGAGAGAAAAAAATAGTTTCAAGTTTTGTGATTTAGGTAACACAATGGAGAAATTATTGAATGATTTTGAGATGCAAGGGAGGAGAAGGCTACGTGAAAGTCAGGAGATAAGCTTTGCTATGATGATGTCTCTGAGACTTCCAAGTGGAAGCATCTAGTAGGCAGCCAAAAATGAGGATTTGGAATTCAGTTTATAGTTCCTGGCGGGGCACAGAAATGTGAAAGACACACATAGATGGAATTTAAGCTCTATGATAAAAACACTGCTCTGAAAATTAAAAGGGAAAGAGAAGAAAAGGTGTGAGTATTTTAGAAGAATGATAGATTGCAGTCTCTTACTATACCAGATAAACTAAGCAATTGAAACCCTATCATTTTAACTTCATGTGTCAATTAGCATGATCAAATAGATATATGTAATTATATATGTTGAGATTAATACATAAAGGGTAAAATTAAAACCATTTTTTAATTTAAATTTTTATATTAATTTATTTGATGTGTGTGGGCATGCATGTGGAAGTCAGAGGACAAGTTGCTGGAGCTGGTTGTCTTCCACTATGTGGCTCATCAGATTTGTGTTAAAACCTTTATTCACAGAGCCATCCTGTTGGCTCCAAGTGAGAGAATATTTTTTAAACATGAATAGCATCTAGGCATTGTGGCATATATAGAGTGAGGCAGAAGGCGTAAGTGTGAGTCCAAATGTGGACTATGTAGTAAAGCCCTGTGTCAATGAAGCTAGGGGTGGGGCTGACTATTCAGTGGAAGAGTGCTTGCCTTAAGTGGGTAAGGCCCTAAGTTTGATTCCCAGCACTGAAAAATTAGATGAGCAAAGCAAAAATAATATAAGCCAAAAATGTATATCTTGAATTAATTTTATAAGAAACATCTAGGGGCAAATTAGTAAAATGCTTTCATATTCATAGAGTTAATTAAATTTAAAATTTGTTGTGCTTAGATATGTAATACAGAGTTTTGCTCCAAGTGCCAAACTGTTCCCATTGAAAAATAAACAAAAGTGCGTGTCCTTTGGAGTGATACAAGTCCCTCAGTGCTGATACCCTGAGAATATATGGTTTGTATGATGATAAATTATCAGTGTAGAGAATCAGAAAAACCTATTATAATAGGTTACAAGAAATGTCATTATTTAATAGATAACTTGCTGTACATTTGGTCAAACTAGCCTGCATTTTTGAGTTTTTACTCATTGAACTAGGCATCACTGCCAAGAAATTATAGTTGTTGAGGGTTATTTTATGTAGTATATGCGACTTTCACTTGGTAGCAAAGGCACATAAAATGAATCAGGGCTATAAATCTATATATAATTTCTTTTTGAAAGTCCCAGGATAGCATTTTGGCTTGGAGAAAGAATTTACATATACATGCAAGATTCAGTTTAAGAATGTGACTCCACAATGAAGAGGAAGAGCTAACATTTTCTTATGTAGTCTGTAAAATTAACTTGAGTGCATAGAATTTATTAACTGCATTATGTTCTTTAAATCCCATTTTTTTTTGTTTCAGAGTGATTTGAACCTTCTAGAACTCTTTTTTTTTTTTTTAAATTGGGAAGCATATTCCAGAAAAGACTGGATCCAGTGGTGAAAAGAATTAAGGAAGTGGAAATGAGACCCTGAACTGATTTTCAAATATTCACATCCCAAGTTGGAACTAGCATTCTGTCCAGTGACTTCTCATTTTCTATATTTTCACCTTTGCTACAATTTAACTAAAAATATATTCAAACTATAGGCTCAATTTCAATTGAATAAACATAAATTTGCTATTAATTTAGGGTCTTAATAAAGAAGCAAAACCCCGCTAAATAAACTAACAGGAAACACCAGCTTCAAAGAACAGTGTGATACCCAGTCTCCCCAATCCCAGAAGGGTATGCTCCACACAGTCCACACAGCTTCCTACCAGTATATCTTACTGAGAATTTGTGTTTTTTTTTTTTATTAAGCCCCTAAATTAACAGTAAATGAATGTTCATTTAAGCTGGTCACTTCTGCCCATTTTCACGGGGGTGGAGTTGCTGGCTAAGAAGTATCTGACTCCACAGCCCTTAAGGTCTGGGTCTGGTGGTGCTGCTTATAATTAAGGCAGACTGGGACATGTCAGGCTCCTTCCTGTGCTTGCATCTGCAATCCAGCATGCTTGCCCTACTCATCGCATTTTCCGTTAGGAACAAGTTATCAAAAAAGATAACACATCTGAAAACACCATAATCATTGAAAGGAGGGCTGGCAGTAAAAGGCTTCGTTAGAAATATGTGAAATAAGCTAAACATGAAAAGGTAAATACTTATATCATGAAGAAGAATAACATTTGCTCTGTGATATCACAGCCCTACAACAGTGAACTTGAAGCAAGTTTTTGTGTTCTCTCCCTACATTGCTTTTCTTTCATCAGACCATGTCTTAGGTAGGGTGTCTATTGCTGTGATAAAGCACTGTGACAAAATTCAACTTTGGGAAGAAAGAGGTTATTTTGGTATACAACTCTAAGGTCACAGTCCATCACTGAGGGCAGTTAGGATAAGGATTCATAGTAGGCACCTAGAGGCAGAAAGTCAAGCAGAAGCCACAGAAAAAGCTGGCTTTCTCAGCCTGCTTTCTGATATAACTCAAGCCTGTCTGCCCAAGAGTAGCACTGTCCTAGTGGACTGGGCCATCCCACATGAATTGTTAATTAAGAAAATGCACCTAAGGCCATCCCACAGACCAATCTGGTGGGGACATTTTTCTCCATGGGGTGTCTTCTTTCCAAATTACTCTAATATGTGTCAAGTTAAAAAAAAAAAGTCAGAGCTCAAGACTTCTTACTGGGAAATCCTGAGAAGGCAGACCTTCTGAAGGCAAAGACAGATTCAGATGAAGTCTTGGTACTCAGATAGTCTCTCTTAGTTACTCTTGCTTAACATTAGGGCAAGATCATATGTACAATCCTGGTTAAGTTCTCCCCAAACACCAAGCTTCTGGAAAAGGTTTTCCTTTATATTGAAAAGGGATACTTGAGAAAACAATTTTTTTTCTTCTTCAAACAATTGTATATGTTGAAATGAAAACAAACAAAAAACCAACTAGTCCAAAGTGATCCTTCAGGACCTTGGGTAAGATTATCAGTCCACACACAGATAGGCAAACAGGAGGGACATTGGAAGAGGGAGAAAACAGGCAACAGGACAGAAGCCTACCACATAGGGTCTCTGAAGAACTTTACCCAGAAGGGTATCAAAGCAGATGATGAGACTCATAGTCAAATTTTGGGCAGAGTGCAGAGAATCTTATGAATGAAGGTGGCTAGAAAGACCTGGAGGGGACAGGAGCTCCACAAGGAGAGTAACAGAACCAAAATATCCAGGCCCGGAGATATTTTCTGAGACTGATGCTCCAACCCAGGACCATGCATGGAGATAACCCAGAACCCCTGCACAGATATAGCCCATGACAGCTCAGTCTCCAAGTGGGTTCTCTAGTAAGGGGAACAGGGACTGTCTCTGACATGAACTCAGTGGCTGGCTCTTTGATCACCTCCCTCTGAGGGGGGAGCAGCCTTAGGAGGACATAGAGGAAGACAATGCAACCAGTCCTGATGAAATCTGATAGGCTATGGTCAGAGGGAAGGGGAGGAAGACCTCCCCGATAGGACTTGGAGAAGGTCATGGGAGTAGATGAGGGAGGGAGGGTGGAATTGAGAGGGAATGAAGGAGAGGGCTACAGCTGGGATAAAAAGTGAATAAACTGCAATTAATTAAAAAAATAAAAAAATAAAGTGATCCTTCACTTAGTTCCTTGTTTGCCATAAAAAATCTCAATTGGATTTTAGTCAAGGATTTGGTAATTATAGACATTTTCTAGGCGTACCATTTATGGTTGTGTTTATCTGGAGACTCAACTCCTTAGATTTTAATGTGAGTTTTCAAAGCATAATGTTATTCCAAAAATCTAAAGAACTTTGTATTCCCTTGCTTCAGAGAAAAAAATGTAAACTCTGCACATATACAGGAATGAAACTGTCACAATTAAAATCTACCCCATCAAATTAAAAATGAAACCTGGAATGATTGCCTAGAGTATAACTTTTGTGAGGTAGTTTATTCCATAAACCACCAAGGGGGGAAATGGTACAAGTTTTCTTCATAATAAACCATTAGGTGCTCCCTGAACAACAGTTTCCAGGACCCAGCTCTTCCATGTGTACCACTGGTTGTTCCACAACAGTCCAGTGCTTTGTACTTGATCAAGAAGAACGCTTTGGCATTTCCAATTCTCAACACTCCCCAGCAAAAGTGAAGGCCTTTGGAAATCATGATGGACATTTTAGTTAACATGCTAAAAGGAATCACTTTGGCTGGTAAGGATTGTAGAAGCTCAAAACAAGGTCAAAATTATCCTGAAACCTTTTGTGTAGCTCCAGTTTGACAGTGGTTCATTATTTTAGGAGGATGTGGGTGTATGTGGAGGTTCAAGAGGAATTCAGTTTGGTAAATATTTCTTTGCTTTTGCTTTTTATTCTTTAAGCAGGTTCTCAGACTTGCAGTAGCTCAGCTTGGCCTGGAACTCACCATGTAGTCCAAGGTAACCTCAAACTCATAGGAATCCTCCTGACTCAGTCTCTAGAATGCTAGCATTAAAAGTTTGATCCAAAGTTCCCTGACTTTAATGACTATTTCTTAAAGGTTTTTGGGTAACTGAAGAAACTTAGTGAACAAATACATTGGAAGACTTAAAGAGGTTTTTTTTTTTTTTTAAGGATGACACAAAGAATAGGAAGAAAAAAAATAACAGTGCTTCAATGGCAACAGGTGAAAGGCAATGGAAACAGCTAAGAAGTAATATATTTTGTTCTCTCGACCTGTATATGATGTCAAAGGAGAAGGTGTTGTGTCTCTGCAGACAAGTATACATAAGCAAAGCACCACCAGGAACTCAGACTGGCTATTGAATACACCTACTGGCTTAAACATGAAGTTGGAAGATGCTCTGACTAGCTTGAAGGTATGATGATTGTAAAGGATCTCCTGGTTTCTCTTTCTTTGTCAACAATTAGCCTCCTTATCTGAGATACTATACCAAAATGCCCCTGTTATTTTTTTTTCCCTGTGGGAAGACATTATGCTTTAGAGGTAAGCTACTTAGTCACGACATTGCTTGGGCTCACAAACTTGTCTTACTCCTTACAGAATGCTGGTACTATCTAGAGAAGCAGATGTTGTACATAGTGCTTAGCTCAATCTGTGGTATACAAACAGTGGTTAGTTTTACTCTATTAGCATGGAAATGGAAATCATATATAATGAGGGGGATGTGGAAACCTCACCATACTGTATGACCTTTTTATAAGGTAATTTTTTCATAAAATATATTTAAAAAATGGATTGTTTCATAAATTTACATGTGCTGATCTTTGCTGCCAGTAGTGCCGATTTAAAATTTCTCAAGTGCCCTCTAACTTGGGCTAGCAAGCAATGCAATGAGAATATGCTTCTTTTCTACATATCCACTGCATCTAAGACTACTCTATTACCTCCACGTGGTGTCTTTTTTTTCCTTGCCCTTTCCTGAAAACACTTTCGCATGAACCATGAAATCATCAGCCCCTACCACAAGCTGACAGGTTTCTCTGTTCCATTCTGAAGCTTTCATTAATTCCAAGAGTATGAAATTATTTTCACTGTGAGTCTCACCATCACTCATAAATCAACAGCTTGAAGACCAATTAGTGTGTCAATGATTTCCAGAATAAATGCTTTTTACTTGGGATACCAATGAACTTTTCTACAAATAAATGATTCTCATCTTCCTTTTCTGGTGTTGTCAGAAAGTACCATTTCATGTTAACCAGTTTTTAAATTGTTGTTTACAGACATGGAGAGTCATGATTTAGAAGTATGGGAATTGTAGATGAGGGCACCTGACCCTCCCCCCACCAAAAAAAAACCCAACCAAACAAACAAACAAACAAAAAAAAAAAAAAACAAAGACAAAAAAATAAACCCAGAAATACATTTTTCTTCTGGCAGTATAGTCACAGTATTCAAGACACAATTTCTGAATGCTGTCTTCTGCCACATACTTTCTAGATGCTGTGGGTGTCCACGTATGGAACAACCTAAAATCTCTCTTTTCATCAGGTGTAATAGGGCATGCCTGCATTCTTACTACTGGAAGGATGAGGCAGGATAAATGTAAGCTTAAGGATAGCCCAGAGCATACAAGGATATAATGTCTCAACAAGCAAAAAAAAAAAAAAATCCTTGCCATTATAAGATTTATATTCTATTTGGTTTTCATGGTCATAGGAAATAAGTTAATTATGGAATGGGTTAAAAAAGCTATCAGTGTGCCCAGGTGGTTTAATTTCAGTAATCAGGAGGGAGAGCAGGTGGACCTCTGTGAGTTCAAGTCCAGTCTTGTCTACAGAGCAAATTCTCAGACATTTAAGGCTACACAGAGAAACACTATATCATCCTCACCCTCCAAGTTATCGGTGCTATGGAAAGAAGAAAAAAAAGTGTACACCTGCTGGCAGGTGAAAATATCATTTGTAATGTCCAGTTGGCTTTTGACCCCAAGGCAGCACGTGAATGTGTTTCATAAACACGTTTGTATTTCTTAAGTGTCATGGTAGTAGTAGTTGAATTTTTGTGCCCAGTATATGCCAGTCTTGTGCTACATGCCTTTTGAAATGACATGTGCTACATATCATTTCTAAGTTTCAAGCAGTCATGTTATTGACTTTAATTTCATTTTTTTTTACAGATGAAAAATAAGGGCTTAGAGAAATTAAACACAGGGTCAGAGGTTGCATCACAAATACATAGATTGGAAGCGATCTGAATTTTGATAACTAATCCCAAAACTCAAAGTCTCTCCACCCAATCTGTATTTCCCAATATGTGGTTTCCCTAGCCATGATAGGAATCTAGTTAAATCTCCTGAAGGGATTCATTATAATGTGCTGATTCCTGGGTTTGGTCCTATTCAACTCAGTCTTCTGGAAAGTAGCCTAGGAATCTGAATGTCTAACAAGATTCCTTGCAAACCCGGATGCACAGTGAAGCTCGAGAACTACTATTATAATCTTCTGCCTTGGTGTTTTGGGGGAAGCAGGCTGAGATAGAGTCTAAAACTGTAGCTTGGGCTGGCATGGAATTCACTATATAACTCAGGCTGGCTTCTAGCACCCGGATGATGCCTTGCCTCAGTCTCTTAAGTAGCAGGATTATAAACATAAGCTACCACATCACACTTTGACTTTGACGGTGGAAAATGGGTCATTAGGGCCTATTTTCAGTTAAAAGACTTACTAACAAGTAAGTGGCTACTCTGACTCCTTAAAAAACAGAGTCAACTAACCTGGGCCCATGGGGGCTCACAGAAACTGAACCACCAACCAAAGAGCATGCATTGGATAGACCTAGACCCCCTACACATATGCAGCAGATGTGCAGTGTGGTCAACATGTGGGTCCCCTAATAATCGGAGTTGGAATTGTGTCCTACTCTGTTGCCTGCCTCTGGATCCCTGCCTCTGGGCTGCCTTGTCAGTGGGAGAGGATGCACATAGTCCTCCTGAGACTAGAGGTGCCAGGATAGTTTGATACCCTTTTGGGGCTTCCACTTATCTAAGAAGAAGGAGAAGGAGACTGGAAGAAGGGGTTATGAAGATAGGACTGGTGGAGAGGAGGGTGGGGGCTGGGATCAAGCTGTAAAATAATTAAATAAAAAAATTTAAATGCCACCAAATCCCATGTTCTCATGGTTTAAGGGGACAGAATCCAAGACTCATACATACAAGGTAAGAACTCTGTCACATAGATATAGCCCCAGACACTAGTCTGATTCTTGAATCATGTTATCCTCTGAATTTAGGTGACTCTTTAATAATGTGAGCCAAACCAGGTCCTTTCTTGCCTTTTCCCGTTTCCCATGAACTCAGATTCTGGTCACATAGGAGACATACTCAACACTATAAAAATGAAGGACATTCAAAACAACCTTTAGATAATTGCCAGGTTCCTTGGAGTTTCTAGATCCTTTCTACCAGTTCTTCTATGGAATGACTGCTTGCAGGATGCTTTGTGCTTTTAAGGAAAAGGTCACAGCCATCTCTGCTGATAAGTCTTCATTTCTAGTGTCATTGGTAGCTGTGTATCCCTTTTTCAACTCATAAACCTTCCCAGGGACTATGAAGAGCACTATGGCTAATTACCTTTAGTCAGCTAACAGATTCTGTCTGTCCAGCTTCATCACTGTTTTGGGGGCAGTAAATATTCAATAAGCATCTTAAAAATAAAATAGCAAACAAAATTTTATACAAACGTAATTGGATTTTTATCCACTCATATGCATGAGCTTCCGTGATCCTTGGTATAGCTGAAAAGATTCTGAAAGGCCAAGCATGGCAAGAGAATAAAAAAATTGTGGTGAAATTAATTTTCCTTCTAGGATTTTAAGAAATATAAAAAGAGAAGTTAGTTCTGGAGCACTTGAACTACACAGATGTTAGACGTAAAATGGATCTTGGAAAGCATTCATTTAAGACTAGTCCATGATAACTAATGAAATAGAAATCAAAGATGAGGTCATGTAACTAACATAGCAGAGACAGGATTGCAGTCAAGTTTTCTGGTTCCAATTAGTTTTACAGACTCTGGTTAGAGATCTCTGGATCTTTGTCCTTCTCCCTTCCATTCCTTCTACTGTTCTTTTTTTTTTTAAATATAGTTACCACAGTCTATCTAAGGGTATTAGACATGATTACACTGATGGTTAACTTATGCTAAGAAAAATATACTTAATTCCTTCATGCCCAAACTTGTGAGAAAGAAATCATATATCACAAAGCTACTATCAATTCACTAAGGAATCTAACCAATATTTACCTTGATTCTACCATCTCATTGGCAAAGCAAAAATGAATGCATGAACCAGAAAATATTACATTTTAGTGAGGAGAAACACAACAAAAAGAAAAATTAGCAAAATTCTCTAGTAGTGGTGATGACTTCTAAGGAGAAAAAGAACAGAGTGTGAACATGAAGTCAGGGTAGTGTGTGTGTGTGTGTGTGTGTGTCTGTGTTAGCAGTAGGCAGAGGAGTCACAGCAGAAATAGTAGAATGAGGATCTGAAGATGGAGGCATTAGACTTTAGACAAGGTCATCAAGATAGGCTTCCTTAAGAAATACAAACCATAATTTTGTACAAAAAAAATTGTTAATTCTCAAGAGAATATCAACATCAATCTCTGCAGAAAGTGATAAAAATAAAGTCAGATTTGGAAAGTTTCACAAGAGACAGAATAGTGATGTTTTGCTGCTGTCCTGATTATTCCAGGTGGCAGGAAGTAGAGAGCAGAAGGATGACATAATTACAGTGACCTCTGCCTTTCAAGGAGATCAGGAAACATTTCGTTATTATCTAAGGTGAAAAGATATTCCTGATGGTTTATGGTTTAATATAAAGAAAAACTTTGCTTACAATTCTAAATTTAGAGAATAGAATTAATATTGATGAGAGATAATATTTTGGTAAAAAAGTCCAGAGAACATGAAGTAATGCCAAGACAACTTGGCAAGATGATATGTGACTTAAAACTTGATGAAAATATTGAAAAGTTCAGAGATTTGATTCATCCAATATGTAATTAATCATGAGGACTTTGATTAAAGTGTGAAATTTATATAGTTGAAGACTAATTTAACAATTTTTAGAGCTTTCTATGTACAACACAGGAACAATGCTTCAGAGACACAATAGGGAGCAAGATGACTCTGCTGTTCACTGTGATAAATATATTTTCTCTTCCATATGGGCTTCTCGCCAAAGTACAACTCCCAGCCTCCATTGCAGTTAAATATGATCTATGTCTAAGTTCTGGCCAATAAAATTGAGTACATTTGATAGGAACTACTTTTAGGTATACCATAAGGCCTAGATAAAACAGAATCTTCTAGTATAAGAATTTGGGGTTCCTAAATCACCACCAATAAAGCAGTGTATCAAGTGTCCATTAAAAACAGTATGATACTTCTGTCTCTGGTGCTAAAATACTGACATTCAAGTGGCCAATCTCATAATTATTAACACGTAGACAGATATTTATAGTCTATGTAATTATTTCTCATAGCAAATAATTCTGGTTATAACCTTAAGAATTAGTTGTTTTTCAAGTCACATGAGTTGAATTAATGCTTATATGGTATTGAATTACTTGATCTCAATATACAGTTAAGATACATATGGAAGCTATTCCAAATCACTGACACTTGAATATCCAAAATAAATGTTACTGGACAAGTGTGGCAATACGTTTACTGCAAAGTGTTTAATAAGTATAGATAAATGCTGAAGGATATTCAAAAGAGGTAGCATTCTTGGGTGAAGGAGCCACAAAAGCCCCGAGGCAGTGTTTCTTAGCCTTTCTAATTCTAAGACCCTTTAATATAGTTCATCATGTTGTGTTGATCCCTAACCATAAAATTATTCTGTTGCTACCCCATAACTGTAATTTTGCTGCTTTTGTGAATGGCAATGTAAATATTAGTATTTTCCAGTGATTGTGGGGTTATAAGCCCCAGGTTGTGAATCACTTTCCTAGTAGACTAGGCAGGCTTTATTGCATTTGCAAATGATAAAGGAAATGGCAAAAGAAACATGGAGAACATTCCCATAAAAATCGACATGCAACTTTAGTAGAGAACAGAAATAGAAGAAAACTGGCATTTGCTCTAATGTTTTAAGGGATGTTAGAGCAAGCAATGCAGTTTTATAAAGGAAAACAGGAACTGGTAATTCAATACAAATCAAAAAAAATTTACTGAGTGCCTACCAGATGAAGGACCTTCCAAAAGTGTAAAGTGGATACAGAAGGGAGATAATAAGGACACAGCCCTTGCTGCAAAAGTATTTATAATCTACTAGAGGAAATGGCCATACATGACTGCAACACAGTGCTAAACAAGATAAACATAAGTAAGAATGGTAATGGGCTTCAAGAGATAGATAAGTGGTATGGGAAATGACATGGGAAGGGCATGAGAAAGAAAAGTAAAATTTCATACAGGAGGTGCAATGCCAAGATTGACCTTCGAGAAATCATGTCACCACGGTTGGTTATGAACACATCAATTTCACAAAAATAAAAGAATTTCAAAAGAAGTGTTTTGTTAATATTTTGAGCAAGAACCACTGCTCCATGTGATGATTACTTAAAGGGACAAAAAGATGATATTTATACCTCTGATATGATAGTTAGAACACGAAAACAAACTTTTGTAGTTACACCAGAGTACTAGGAATTTCTATTTGAGCAAAATATCCTGACTTCCAATGAGTTTTCTCAAAACCAGCAATGCAAACCAGAAAGTGAAAAACTTGAGTTTTATTATACCATCAGAGGCAACCAATAAACAAATCATTGAGATGTTATCATCACCAAATGGCCACTTACCATGAACAAGGCTTCATAATTTTCAATCATCTTCTGAACCACAGCTATGATGGCTGTGCTCTCTTCAGCTCTGGCTGAGCTCTGGACAGAATATTCTTTGTCTGATGACTTCTGCTTGTGGAGCAGGTTGGGTCCAAAAATGGTTGCTAGGTTTAGAGATGTCATTTTATTCCCAGTGACCTATGGGAGAAGAAGTCACAAAAACTATTCAATTTTATGTTGCTTTTTAAAATTCTGGGTGGCTCAATAAGCCATGATATATTTTCATAATTTTTCCTTGGGTGGAAAATATCACCTTTGTCAGAGTCAACAAAACCATGGTAATATTCCATTTGCTTCACATTTGGGATTGAAGATCAAAATTTGCCACTCATCTAAATAGCACATTAAGAAAATATTTTAATTCTGAAATTTTGTTATAATACTATCCCTATTCAACATTTCCAGTCTATTTGCACTTAAAAATATTTATATTCAGCAACCCATTTATCAACATGTCTCTTTATCTGTCCTTTTACTCATCAATCACTAACATTTCCATCCATCCACTCAGCACATTCTTACCCTAGACTTGACATTTCTCATGGATCAAAATTATTTTTAACATTTCCAACAACCACCGTAGCACAGTCCTTATTTTAGAGGGCTCACATTCTAGGAAGAAAATACACTTGTCATTCCCAGGGACTGAGTACAAAGAAGAAATCCAACTTCAGAGACCCCAGAACTCAGAGGTAGCAATATTGACAAAAACTGATTTTTGAATGAAGGAAAGAGTGATTTCTGGTGAAAAACAGAGTTTGTTGGGTAAGGAGCATTGTGGAGCACACAAACATACATTGAATATATTTTGGACTTCAAAGCAAGGGGTTTTTGCATGGAAAAGAAAGGATTTGTGTGTTTGAAAGAACAATCTATGGCCTCAGGAACAGCATTGTTGAAGACCATGTGGGAAATTGTACCACTGCCTAGGTTTGGGGATCTAGCTTCTAAACTACAGAAGAAGTAGTGGTAAAGTCTAGTTTCCAAGATTGTCAATGCAGAGAATCAGGGTGCCACACTGGAGGTGAGGACTCTATGTTTAAGTTACAGTAGGAGAAACTGATTGAGAATAGGAATATGGAGGTTTGAGGTGGGATCCATTGGACTCAAACATCCTTAAGGGGCAGCTGATAAAACAGACCAACAATGTGTCAGACATTTGGAGAGTAAGAGAAACATGTGCTTGGAAGGAATGTGAGATTAGTTTCAAGTGTGTGATTTCCTATGACAGATGTTCACCATGAAATTTGGTCATTCCCCTCTGGATTGGATTTTGAGTGTGATTCTGGTGGTCTATATCAGAGCCTTTCCAGGTTTGCAGCTAGAACAGTGGCTGCAGATGTTTTTTCAAATACTTTCACAAGCAGACACAAAAAAGGAAGACACAGGGTGAGCAGGGTGTGGCACTAACAGGAAGCACAGAATGAAGGCAGAGAACTACTATTTAGGTGAAAACAGTTTTTAAAAACAACATGTTCAATATGTTGATAAGTAGAAAGCATGTAGAAACAAAATAGTCTTTATTCTACCAATTCCCAAATCCAGTTGTTCAAATGCTTTCCTACATGCCTATTTGCACAGACATAGTTGTTTTTTCCTCCCCTGAAAGCTAGAGCCTCACGTCCTGTTCTGTTTTGTAACTTGCTTGTTGTCTCTTACTAACATGTTGCATTTATTTATCAATTTAAAAGAATTTTCCTTCTTTCCTTTTTCTTGGCTGTTAGCATCCTGTTGAATAAACTGATCATGATTTGTTTTAAGCACAGCCAAATGATATGCATTTGTGTCATTTCAATCTTCTGTTACTATAAATAAGATACAGAAATATCTACAAAAAGACAGTTTATGTGCTTGGCTGAGCACTGTCTTGGGAGTCATTTCTCCAAGTAAATCATTATAATAAGGAATACGAGCATTTTTAAAAGCTTGGCAATCATTTTACTTACTTGCCTTTTTTCACACGGGAAGGAAAGTTTGGCTAAATATTTCTTTTTATTTTTATTAATTATTATTATTTATCACAAATTATTCAATTTGTATCCCAGCTGTGGCCTCCTCCCTCATCTCCTCCTAATCCCACCCCCCTTCCCTCTTCTTCCCCATGTCCCTCCCCTAGTCCACTGATAGAAGAGGTCCTCCTCCCCTTCTATCTGACCCTAGCCTATCAGGTCTCATCAGGACTGGCTGCACTGTCTTCCTCTGTGGCCTGGTACAGCTGCATTCCCCCTAGGGAACTAGTCATAGTACTGTCTTATAGGCTCGCCATGGAACTCAGGTTTTATTTTTAGAAGGCAAGGCCATTTTCAGGTAAACAAGTTACCACCAGGGAAAAGTGTTCCATGTAGTAAACTTTACAGATTCCAAGTGATGATGTGTTTTCTGAGGGACTTTTAGTTACTTGGTCTTCGTTTTATTTTGTTGACATGAAGTCCCATAAGTTTTCAATCCTCTTCCTGGAAATTCATGGTTAAGGAGAAAATAAAATACGTATCATTTTCCAATTCCTCCTTTCACAACTTGGAAGCATCTGGAAAGCTTCCTTAGCCTCCTTTAAAGTAAAATTGGAGTTTTCCCCCCTTTTTTTAAGCATGAAGAAACTGAGGATTTTGTTTCACTTAAAAGAATGTTTAGAACAAGGGCAATCCAGAGCTCTCTTTCCGCTCTCTCCTTCTCTGGTTGCTATTCTGGGAATGCAATACCATCCATCTGTAAAACTGCACATGGATTCCAGCTGCAGCCCAAGCAGCTGTGGTTTGTTCGCCTCGTTTTATGTTTTGTTTTGCTGTTTATTAAACTGGGAAGAAGACTTGCTCCTGGATAAATCTCACCTCTGCTCCCCATGTTTTAATATATACACATATGGGCATTACTTAGTTAATTTTAATTAATTAAAAAATATGTGGCTGGCCTAGGTAATAGGAGCCCTCAAAACCAAGCCATTATTGCATGATTTAGTTAGCCAGTCAATTCCAGGAAATCTTCTATCTTCACTAAGTAAACATCCCAGATAATTTCTAAGCACCATATAAATAGATCACATGTATTGAAAGCCCAGAGTGTTCAGACATTATCTAGGGGATTTCCACAGACTTTCTTAGTTCTTATTCTAGATAAGTTTATGTGTAAAGCAGATGCTCTTGTGGTCATTATTTTATAGATAGTGGGTCAGTAAGACCCAGAGCTAGGAGGAGGTAGAGGCATAGCTGTACAGCTATGCTGGTGCCAGCCTTTTGTACATGATATGGGTGTACCTCCTCCTATTCAGTCTTGGTTTCCAGACCCCATGAAATCATGAGGAAATGGTAAAATGAGCTTTAAAGCAGGACTAGAGGATGTTGAGACAAGGGACGTAGTAGTTGCTGAAGTTCCAATGCCAACTTACCATGTCCTAGAAGCAAGTACCTCCTCAAAGGTCAAGAAGTATGGCTCCACATTATTTCTTTGTTGCTTCTTATGCAGTTTCTTTCAGAATTTGATGCCAGTTATAGACTCTCTCACCAAAAAATTGCCTACTCACACCAGTTTCTGTGCAATGGTACCAGAACCTTATGCTCTGAAAACTACTCTCAGGGATGTTGGATTTTATTTCTACTATAATATTTTAAAGGGGGAATGAAATGTTTCTTAAATCTAAAAATTTCTTTTTTCCCTAATTTTTAAAGCAAATAGTAAGCTAAATGGAATGGAATAAAGCAAAATTAACACAAGAAAATAAATTCAATAAAATAACACCATTTTCCCCAAAATACTATCAATAGGTTAACCGACAATTTTCCTCAATATATACACATACTTCTTTTGTATCTGTTCATGAGCTTAACAACTGAGAGTACATTGAATTTTAAACATATCTTAGAAGGAACATGGTATTTTCATTTTGACACTGCTTTTTCTTCTTTTCCACTTTCACAAAGACAGAGCTCTGCCAAAGCTTTGTCTTTAGTCATATGAATCAGTCTTCTTCCATCTTGCAATTTGTAAAACAAATTGATGGTCTAAAAAATGGCTAACACAAACTAATAAATAGGTAGAAGAGAAGCTGGACAAATGCTCTGTTCTTTGACCACAGTTTACAGTGTGATAATTTGCCTTCCTCTCTTCTACCCATTTCCCTATCTGTTCATGCAATTAAAAAATTCTAAGCAAGTAAACACTCCTCTGTTCCTCTACCCCCACACTTACTAACTCCAATTTCTATGTCATGCTTATGTTGTCCATCTACTCAATTCCCTATATGCCATTTAAAATGTGGCTTTTATTCAGCCATCTCCATGGAGCTATATGCAGGTATTCTAGTTCATTTCTATTCCTTCTCTGAATGTATGAAGAGCTTTGGTACTATATTTTTTTGGTTCTGCTTACCTTCTGTCTTCATCTCCCCCACCTTCTAGACTTGTGTTTTCTATACTGCATTTGATACAAAGGCTTCTTAACATCCCCCCTTTCTCCTTCCCTCCCTCCTTCTCTTTATTTCCCCTCCCATCTCTGTGCGTGTGAAATTAATGTACAGCATTATATCATCTGTTACTCAATGCTCCCAAAGTTCATATCTTAATAGGATGGAGACTCTATCCACAGAAGCATTCAGTACTCTATGAACATTGCCCAGTTTCCTACCACCGTCTCAGTACTAATCTGCTACTTAAGTCCAATATGGCTGTTTGCTTATAGTCATTTCTAACCTGTCTAAAGAAGTAACATTGTCCTCCCATTTTCACTGATGTTTTAACTCAGTAACTAGATTGGCTATTGTCTGAAGGACAACTGGATATTGACTAGCTGAAAATCTGTCTGATCACCAGCCAGTATATGATGACTTTGTATACATTGATGAATGAGACCCTTCTACGAGAGCTTTTTTTTTCTTTTGTTGTTTTTGTGTGTGTTTTTTTTGTGTGTGTGTGTGTGTGTGTGTGTGTGTGTGTGTGTGTGTGTTGAGACAGGGTTTCTGTGTAGTCTTATTTGTCCTGGACTCACTTTGTAGACCAGATAGCCTCAAATCTCACAGAAATCTGCTTGTCCCTGCCTCCCAGAATGCTGGGATTACAAGCGTGTGCAACTGTGCCTGGCTTGCAAGAGCTTTTTTACTGTTACTTAGTGGGATATTGTCCTAAAAACTCTGCACACCTACAGTGACTACAGGGTATATGGCACCTATCCCAGAGTTGTAAACTGTAAAAATGTGCCACTTATATTACTATACATGGAAGCTCCCTGGAGGACATGGGCTAAGTTACTTAACCACTGTCACTCAGTTTCCACCCCTGAAAAGTGGGCACAATGACATTTATCCTACCTGGTAGATGGATTCGGTACTGTGGCACAACCAATACATGATAGGAGAGTCATAAATGGTAGTTAGGATCAAGATTAATATATATTTTTATTTATTTTTCAATATATATTAATCTATATTTCAATCTTTATTGTCTTCTTTGGGGCACGAGTAATGGAGTTTTGTTGAGATTTGAACTGAAAACTGTGTGACTGAAATTTATTCCCAAAAGGCAATAGGTAGCCAATTGGACTGGACTGTTTGTTTTCCTCAGTGCTTTCTTAATCACCCCAGGTTCAGGTTTCTCATTCTCACATAGTACTTAAGGAACACCAGAGAGGCAATTGGCATGCCTTCCAATCAGAGTTCTGTTTACACTCAGCCACCAGACTCTACAGCATCCATTATCTCTGTAGTCCACAAAGGCTGACACCCAGACAGATAATGTAACTATGCAACAATTATGAGAATTATAGTATACCCATGGAAGAGCTGTGTATGCTGAAATAAGGTGTCAGGACCATATGATGAAACCTGAAGCCAGCAGAGGTTTCAGTAATTATAACTCCTACAGAGAAAAATGGCTACCTCTGGAAAGTTCAAGTTCCGTTCTGACACTCCTGGTGGGAAGGAGGCATAGAAATGCAGAATTGCTTTTCTGAATTACTGTGAAAAATTACATATATCCATGTCCTGTGGAAACTAACTCTGACAACCACAGAACTGAGTTCATCATATAGCTGAGCTCTGCTTAATATGGACTTAAATAATAGCACATGTAGTTAAGTAGAATTGGAATGCCCATGACCCCCCTTTGTTGATTTATAGTGCATGTTAACCTATTAATGGATCTGAGGCCTCCAGGAAAAACCAACATTAGATAAAAGTACGACTGTATGAAAATAAAGAAGAAAACAAGGTCTCTTATGAGGGTGAAGATTCAATAGCTAGTAGGCAGAGTTTCTTTTAATCAATGATGAAGCTGTAAAACTCTTGGAAGTATGAGTGTGACTGAAGTGAACCACAGCCCCAAATCTTCATATGGGAGGAAGTATCATACTATCTCTGAATAGGGAACTCATTTCAACTAGAATATACCTAAATGGTCCATAGGCCTTTTACAAATGTGCCTTTAACAGTTGCCTTCATGTGGCACTGCTACACAAGAGCAAAGACTAGAATCTCCAGTTCCAGCAATACCTGATCCAAAAGCAGAATAGAAGACCTATCTCATTTAGAAAATGCCTGTTTTGGAAGAATGGTTTAAGTGGTGAAAGGTCCTCTCTACACTAATATAGATGAGCTAAGAAGGGATGTCACACTTTGATTTTACTTCAATCAAACAGATCAAACCAGTTACAAGAATGGTATTTTTCTCAAGCCCACATGTCATTTTAACATATTTTCCAAACCTTCTGTAGCTAATTGTTTTTGTTCCCCTCACAAATGGATGTTTAGTCTTGAGTAAAACATCTTTAAGGAAAATAGCAGCCTCATTTTGGATATCATTGAAATGGCAAGGGAGTCAACAGCTTATGTGTTTACAGGAACTGTCCCTACTCACCCACCCACACAAGAACAGGCACTGGGAAGCACTATTACATAAACATCTAGGTCATAGAACTTGTGATTGGATTTATAATCACCACAAAACCTTTTATTGTAGAGGATTGTTGTAGTTATTCTGGGTTTCTTGTTATTCCATATGAAGTTGAGAATTTTTCTTTCAAAGTCTATAAAGAATTGTGTTGGTAATTTGATGGGAATTGCTTTGACTCTGTAGATTGCTTTTGGTAAGATCGCTATATTTACTGTTATTCCTGCTGAGCCATGAGCATGGGAGATTTTCCATCTTCTGATATCTTCTTCTATTTCTTTCTTCAGAGACTTGAAGTTCTTTTCATACAAGTCTTTGAGTTATCTCCACCCCTGATTTCAAGATGTACTATAGAGCAACAGTAATAAAAAACTGCATGATACTGGCATAGAAACAGACTGGTGGATGAATGGAATCAGATAGAAGACCCAGAAATAAACCTATGGAAACCTAATTTTTGACAAAATGCCAAAACCATACAATGGAAAAACAATAGCATCTTCAACAAATGGTGCTGGACTAACTAGAAGTCTACATGTAGAAAAATGCCAATAGACCCATAGCTATCACCCTGCACAAAATTAAAGTCCAAGTGGATCAAAGACCTCAAAATAAAACTAGATATGCTAAATCTGTTGGAAGAAAAAATGGGGAAGAGGCTCACACTCATTGGCACAGGAGACAATTTCCTGAACAGAACACCAACAGCTCAGGCTCTAAGATCTACAGTTAATAAATGGAACCTTGTGAAAATGAAAAGCTTCTGTAAAGCAAAGGACACTGTCAGCAGAACAAAATGACAGCTCACAGTCTGGGAAAGGATATTCACCAACCCTACATCCAATAGAGGGCTAATATCCAGAATATATAAAGAATTCAAGAAATTAGACACAAATAATCCAAATAAATATGGGGTACAGAGCTAAGCAAAGAATTCTCAACAGAGGAATATAGATGGTAGAAAAACACTTAAAGAAATGCTCAACATTCTTATTCATCAGGGAAATGCAATTAAAAACAACAACTCTCAGATTCCATCTTACACCCATCAGAATGGCTAAAATAAAAAACTCAAGTGACAACACATGCTGGAGAAAAATGTGGAGCAAGGGAAACTCTCCTCCATTCTTGGTGGGATTGCAAACTTTTACAGCCACTGTGGAAATCAATCTGGGGCTTTCTTAGAAAAGTGAGAATAGCACTATCTCAAAATCCAGCTATATCACTCCTGGGAATATATCCAAAAGATGCCCCACAATTGAATAAGGCAACCATGTTCGTAGCAGCTTTACTTGTAATAGCCAGAATCTGGAAACAACCTAGATGTCTCTCAATGGACGAATGGATACAGAAATTGTGGAACATTTACACAACAGAATATTACTCAGCTATTAAAAACAAGGAAATAATGTAATTTGTTGGCAAATGGATGGAACTAGCAGAGATCATCCTGAGTGAGGTAACCTAGGAACAGAAAGACAAGCTAATAAGTACATATTAGCCATATATTATAGGACAGCCATCTACAGAGCTAAGGAAGATAAACACTAAGGAGGACTCTAGGGAAGATGTGTAAATATCATCCAGAATGGCAAACAGGATAGACACCAGAAGTGGTGGAAGAGAGGAAACAGAACGGGAGTCCACTATAAAGGGTTCCCTGAAAGGATTCACCCAACAGGGGATCGAAGCAGATGCTGACACTCACAGCTAAACTTTGGGAAGAGCTCAAGGAGTCTTATGGAGGAAAAGTGGCTTGGGATTAGAAGGATATGGAGGGAACAGGAGCCTCATAAGGAGACCAACAAAACTAAAAGGTCTGAGCCTAAGGTGTCCTGCAGAGACTGATGCACCAATGAAGTACCATGCATGGAGAGGGCATAGACCCCCTGCTCAGATGTGGCCAATTGGCTGCTCAGTCTCCATGTGGGTCTCTGAGGGGATCAGAGGTTGCCTCTATCATGAGCTCAGTTGACTGCTCTCTGAACACTTGTCCCTGATGATGCAGCCTTGCTAAGCTGTGGAGAAAGAGTATCCAAAGAGGCCTGATGAGACTTAACATGCTATGAGCAGATGGCAATGGTGGAGAACTCCCCCTTTCAGTGGACTAGGGGTAGAGGATGAGGAAAAGAGAGAGGGATGGTGGGATTGGGGAGCTGAGGGAGGGGACTTCAGTAGGGATATATAATGAATAAAATGTGAAGAAAAAAATAAAAATGAAAAAATAATTACCATAAAACCAAATCTCTCTGCATTTCAGTGATGTGTAATCTACATTAGATGGAGGTGGGAAGACCCACTCTAAATGTGTGTGGTGTAATTGCACAGGCTCAGGTCCCCACTGAATAAAATGGACAAAGCAAGCTGGATGTCAGCAGTCATTTCTCCCCTCTCTCCCACTATAGACACACTGTGACCACCTGCTTCCTCTTCCTGTCTCCATGACTTGCTTGTCATGTTGAACAAAATCCTCCTTCTTAAAGTTGCTTTTGTCAGGTATTTTGTCGAAATCATGAGACAAGTAACACATGCCAATGGTGAGGTGTCATGTTTCCCAGTTGAAATGTATGGCAATATTGATGGTTTGTGTCTTAACGGTAACAGCTAGAACAACAGATGAACAATAGAAATGAAATCACTCTGTTTTGGGTATCATACCTCTTGTCCATCTTTGCTGACATTATCGTCTGCATGTCTGGCCACAATGGAGAGGAACTGTAGGAGGCGGTGGAGGGTGTCGCAGTTGCAGGGAGGTAGAAGGTAGATGAGTAGTTGCAAGGTGCCCTGTTGTTCCTCAGGCTCCAACACTACACAAGGCAGAGAGAGGCACTCTATGTAAGAACAAGAGGTGCTGACACTTTTTGGGCACTGAGGACACCCTTCCTTTCCACAACATTAAGAAAGAGGTTAGCCAGGCCAGCCCTACTTAGTGCCTTCACACATTTTCGCACTATGTTAGCAGCTTAGCCATAAAACCCTATGAAAGGCACAGAGACAAGTTGGACCTCTAGGTAAATCATGAGAAGGATAACTCCATCTTCCTTATTTCCATCACCCAGCTTTCTCTTATTCATTACTCAGACTGATTTAATGGATTTTAGTGAACACTGGTAAATATGTACTGACAATGGCTGGGAATCGGTGAATGATCTGAAATCTTTTTTTTTCCCTGTTATAAAGTGATTTTATTATATTGATTTAGACATACTGTAGGTCAAATAATATTTTCTGAAGATAGCAATTGTGGACTTTAAAGCTTGACATAAAATTAGTAGCTTCAAAACTGTTAGTGGTATTCCCCAGCAACAGCATGATAAAATAATTCAACTACGTAGAAATATAGAACTCTAGGACTAGCTGGTTTGTTGAAGGGACACACTTTTTGTTAGCAATACTCAAGACATGTAACAAAGACACTGTCTTTTTTTTTCTTAGCCACAGTCTCATCAGAATTGCTGCATTGCAGGAAGAAATGTGTGCAGGCTAACACATCTCACACATTTTACTTCTTCCCATCATTTCTCCTTCTCTTGGGTCTGTGTGCATAGCCAGAAAAAGCTCCTTTGCAAACATTGGTATTGACTGAGCTATGCCATTTTGCTTCTTACTCTGGGTTCTAAGGCTCCCACTTTCATCATACCAAAAGCCAGGATTCATTTTTAGGCACTGACTCAGTGCACGCTTTTGCCAGCAGGTCAAAGCATCAACTTATAAGCACTTTCTACTTTCCTGGGGTCATTTGAAAACATCTGAATTTATTCTTGGCTTTTCCCATTCATTTTAGTTCAGCTTTCTTCTTATTAGTTCTCCCCCAGGTATAGCTCAGAAAATCCCCCAAATATCCCATCCATTAGAGACCAATAAAGGCAAAGCCAGCTATCGGAAAACACATAAACAAGATTTTCATGAGTGAGCTGGACACCCGGGTATTCCAGGATACTTTCCCACAAATTTGGCTCTGTTACATACAGAGAGTGTTGATAAATGCTGTGTACAGCTCCCTGGTGAGAAGGGGGTCAGGCATGTCTCTGAGGAACTCCTTTAACAAGGCTGCCACGTCGTGAACACTGTGCTCCTCTTCCAGACAGACATCAATCCCACGGTCAAATTCCTCACGCAACTGGAAAATCAATGGCTCAAAAGTCAGTTACATAAGATTCATAGGGCAGAATTAACAAGAAGCTTTATATAGCCACTGCCATCTTAGAACCATCCAACCTCTGTGTTTAGTGCTCACCAAAAAAGAAATGTATTTTGATAAATAATGTCTGGAATTAAATCTGCGCAGATCAGAAGAAAGGAAAGAAAAGAAACAACATGTCAGCTTAAGCTACAGACTCTATACATACTAGTTATGAAAATATACATGTATATATATATATATTTGAATGTGTTATTAAAAACTAGTTGTGCGTTTTGATAATTATGTATTCAGAGGAGTAGCTGACAAGAACCAGGAAGTTGTAAGTAAGGGTTGAGGGTTAGAAGAGAATTTTGGTCAATCGTAAATGTGAGAGAAATATTACACAACCTTTGTGAATGTCACCAAACACATCATATTGGAATTTTGATAGTTTACTAGAATACTAACAAAAAAAATCAAGATTATTTGGCAAATCACAAAACTAAAAATGTAGATGAGAAATGAATGTAAAAGGCTTAAAAGATAATATATTGAAATGAAAATTATCTCTAATTTGTCAGAGTAGCCTTATGAGCATTTCCCAAAAAGATTTTTCTGCCTTAATCATTATACAAAACCTATTAACATGGATAGCAGCAAAGAAATATGCTAACAATGTGGCAGGAATGATATCACACTCTGTTTTTGTCTCTGATACCTTGATGTCTCTTGTGAATTGTTCTCTGTTGTATAAATTTATTATGCAAGTGCATGGATAGACAGTGTAGTAAACTTCTGGGAGACTTATTTAGTTCATTCATTTACTCCTTCCTTCCTTCCTTCCTTCCTTCCTTCCTTCCTTCCTTCCTTCC
>NW_026592481.1:3495720-3543767 GCF_907164565.1 Psammomys obesus | reverse complement strand
TCCTTCCTTCCTTCCTTCCTTCCTTCCTTCCTTCCTTCCTTCCTTCCTTCCTTCCTTCCACAAAGACTCATCACATTTTGCTGGATCTCAAGCCCTATTATGGTTCTTCAAAGTACACTTGTAAATAGAGACACAATGTCTCTAACTCTCCTTGATTCCTTACACTAGTAGAGATATGAGCTCAGTAGGTAACACCACAAATGATAAGTTCTTACTTTAAAAATATACATATAACACCCTCTTCTCTTTGTTGTGTACAGGATATATATGAACATTTGTATGTGGTACACACATGTAGAGGCCAAGGGATGATGTGTGTTTTCCTTTATCACTGGAATTCTTATGCTCATTACACAAATTCATTCACTGAACTGAACCTGGAGAGTTGGCCATTTCTTGGCTAGGCTCAAGACCATTAAGCTTCAGGGATGCTTCCCACTCTGATTGCCCTCCATCAACCCTAGTACTGAGGTTATAGGTATGGGGCCATTGCAGGTTTTTATGTGGATGCTGGGGATCTGCGCTGAAGTCCTCATGCTTACATATCAAGAACCATCTCCCAAGCTCTAGCTCTTTCTTTGAAGAAGTGCAGGCTTTAGAAAAGTTACATAAAAACATGAAATCATAAGCTAAAGCATATTTCATACTCAAATTTAGTCCTAAGTTACCAATAATTGCATCTTATCGAGTGAGCAATCCTTAAGTAAATCCCTACACAAAGACTTTCCTTCTTTTTTTTTTTTTCAATAAATCTAAAGAATGTTAAGAAATAATTGCTGGCAACACCATCTGTCCAGCTGATGAAAATACCCATCACTGTTCTGAATTGCTCACTTATTCCAGACAAGTTTCCATCATCATTACAGAGTAAAGAGGATGCCTATAGCATTACTCCAATCAAGATGGTTGAGATCCACCATGATTGTGTCCCGAACACACTCATATTACATAGACACACAGAAACACACACAGAGGCAGAGGGGATGGGCAATGGAAAGAGCTTAAATCACTTGCTTTTGAATCAAATTTCTAAATCTTTATAGACCTTCAAAGAAAGGGGTGAAGGGGACTACAGCTGGAAGGGTGATTCAATGAGATATTATTAATAAAGTTATTCCTTAATTTTACATAAGTGTAAGGCCTAGAAGATGTTGCTGAACAACTCTCTATTTTATAAATGCCATGGTGAATGGTTAAATGTTTTTCGTTCACCTTGTTTGATTATTAAGAATACAAATAAATGATTTAGAAAAATAACCTTTATCTTAACAATGAAGAAGGCACATGATAGGACATTTACTTCAACATATGAACAAACAATTCTTTAGATTCAGCCAACTAATTTTTTTTAACCTGGCTTAGCTTTTAAATTGTAGACTTTCTTATTTTCATCTCTTACAAGCAATATGAGAAAAATAACATTGTAACTGTCTTTTGTTAAGAAATGAGTTCTGTTAAAGGAGAACTTGGCTTGTATGAAGCCATCACAAGCACAAATACGTATCTGATGAAAGAAAACTGTCCTTGATAATCTAATATCAATTTTCTTCCACAAGAATGTAGTGCAAGACTGGAAAAAATAAGGAACAGTCTTATCATGAAAAGCGAATCAAGGACCAACGGTTCCATAGAATCTTACAACACATTTATTTGTGTAAAAGTAATGGCATAAAAGTAGCATCAGATTAGAGTGTACAAGGCATTTTACTATCATATTTTGGTAAAACTGACTACAAAATTATTTTCCATATTGTATGTCTAATAACCATTTATGAGTATATACAATGTGTGTCTTTCTGCTTCTGGATTACCTCACTCAAGATGGTCTTTCCTAGTTCCCAACATTTGCCTGAAAATTTCATGATTTCCTTGTTTTTAATACCCGAATAGTATTCCATTGTGTAAATATACCAAAATTTTTGTATCCATTCCTCTGTTGAGGGACATCTGTATTGTTTTTCAGATTCTGGCTATTACAAATAAAGCTGCTGCGAACATGGTTGAGTAAATGTCCTTGATGTATACATGAGCATATTTTAGATATATGCCTAGGAATGGTATAGCTGGATTTTTTAAAAAATATTTTATTTATATATTTATTTATTACAATTTATTCATTTTGTATTTCCATCGCAGCTCCCTCCCTCTTCTCTCCCTATGCACTGTCCCTAGTGTTCTGATAGGGGAGGACCTCCTCCCCTTCTATGTAACCCTAGCATATCAGGTCTCCTCAAGGCTGGCTGTATCATCTTCCTTTGTGGTCTGGCATGGCAGCACCCCACCCCACCCCAGGGGGAGGTGATCAAAGAGCCAGCCACTGAATTCATGACAGACACAGTCCCTGTACCCCTTACTAGGAACTCCACTTGGAAATTAAGCAGCCAATGTGATTCCTTTGAACAGGACATCTAGGTCCTCTTCTTGCAAGGTCCTTGGTTGGAGTAGCAGTCTCTGCAGGACTACCTGGGCTCAGGTATTATGGCTCTATTGTTCTTGTAGAGTTCCTGCCCCATCCATGTCTTTCTATCTCCCCCTGCCTCCATAAGATTCCCTGCACTCTGCCCAAAATTTGGCTATGAGTCTCTATCTCCTTTGATACCCTTGTGGGCAGAATCTTTCAGAGGCCCTCTGTGGAAGGCTCCAGTTCTGTTCTTTGTCTTCTACTACTTCCAATGTCTATCTTGTTTGCCCTTCATAGTGAAGATTAAAAGTCTTCCCTAGGGTCCTCCTAATTGTTTAGCTTCTTTAGGGCTATAGATTTTAGTGTGTTTATCCTATATTATACGACTAACATCCACTTATAAGTGAGTATATACCATGTGTGTCTCTCTGCTTCTGGGTTACCACACTCAGGATGATCTTTTCTAATTCCCACCATTTGCCTTAAAATTTCATGATTTTGTTGTTTTAATTGCTGAGTAATATTCCATTGTGTAAATGTACCACATTTTTTTGTATCCATTCCTTCATTGAGGGGCATCTGGGTTGTTTCTAGATTCTGGCTATTACAGATAGAGCTGCTGTAAATATGGTTGAGAAAATGTCCTTATTGAATGGTGGGGCATCTTTTGGGTATATTCTTAGGAGTGGTATAGCTGGATCTTGAGATAGCACTATTCCTAATTTTTTAAGACATCACCTGATTGATTTCCAAAGTGGTTGTTCAAGTTTGCACTCTCACCAGCAATGGAGGAGAGTTCCCCTTTCGCCACATCCTCTCCAGCATGTGTTGTCACTTGAGTTTTTGATCTTAGCCATTCTGATAGGTGTAAGATGGAATCTGAGAGTTGTTTTGATTTGCATTTCCCTAATGACTAAAGATGTTGAACATTTCTTTAATTATTTCTCTGCCATTCAATATTTTTCTATTGAGAATTTTCTGTTTAGCTCTGCACCCCATTTTTAAAATTGGATTACTTGATTTTTTTTTGCTGTTTATCTTTTTGAGTTCTTGATATATTCTGGATATTAGCCCTCTGTCAGATATAGGATTGGTGAAAATCCTTTCCCAGTCTGTATGCTATCATTTGACTGATGACGGTGTCCTTTGATTTACAGAAACTTTTCAGTTTCTGGAGGTCCCATTTATTGATTGTTGATCTTAGAGCTTTTGCTTATTGGTGTTCTGTTTAGGAGGTTGTCTTCTATGCCAGTGAGGTCAAGGCTTTTCCCCACTTTTTCTTCTAACAGTTTAGTGTGTCTGGTTTGATGTGTAGGTCTTTGATCCACTTGGAATTTAGAAAGGATATACATTGGAAGAGAAAGAAAATAGGGAACAGGATAGGAGCTTACCACAGAGGGTTTCTGAAAGACTCTACCCAGCAGTGTTTCAAAGCAGATGCTGTGACTTTTAGCCAACCTTTGAGCAGAGTGCAGGGAATCTTATGAAAGAAGGGGGATATAGAAAGATCTGGAGGGGACAGGAGCTCCTTGTGGAGAACAACAAAACCAGAAATATTGGGTCCAGGCTTTGTTTGTTTGTTTGTTTTTGTTTTTGAGACTGATACTCCAAACAAGGACCATGCATTCAGATAACTTACACAGATGTAGCCCATGACAGCTCAGTGTCCAAGTTGGTTGTTTCCCTAGTAAGGGGAACAGGGACCGTCTCTGACATGAATTCAGTGGCTGGATTTTTGATTACCAGGCCACAGAGGAAGACAGTGCAGCCAGTCCTGATGAGACCTGATAGGGTAGGGTCAGATGAAAGGGAAGGAGGACCTCCCATATCAGTGGACTGGGGGAAGAGCATGAGAGGAGAAAAGGGAGGTAGGGTGGGATTGGTCCGGAACAAGGGAGTGGGCTACAGCTAGGATACAAAGTGAATATAATGTAATAAATTAAAATAAATAAATAAAAAGGAAAATAATTATATTCTATTTACTATCACTTGTTGATTAGGCATTTTTGAATCACCTGCTTTTCCTGCTTCAGTGACATTTTTATCAAATAGTTCCCTCAGCTCAACATCGAATGGACTTGTCCAGACATTTTCTTTCAGCTGTTTCATCCCAACTCTACTTTTCTAAGTGTCTGAGTTGTGTTTCATTCTCTGATTTTTAATTCTATTATAGTCAATTGGAGGGTAAGAAAAAGATAGTCAGAACAGAATTTACATAAACTTGAACTTTCTACCTAGTAATGCCATTAAATATCAATTTAAGTGAACAATCTGACCTTTAGTTTCCACTTACTTGTCTTACTCTCTTTTTTGAACTCCCAACTCGGAATATTCCCACTGTCTGGAGGCCTAAAAATAATCAAACAAAAGATTTTAAGTAAAATCAATGTAGAAACAGTGTAACAGTGTAGAAGGTACATACTGAACTGTGACCTGCCGACCAACAGTGACTCACAATATTCAATGACACTTTCACATTCCATACTATTCTTGTTTCCCAGATACTTAGGTGGCTCTTTAAGCATCGTTTTTGTTTGCTTGTTTGTTTGTTTGTTTGTTTTACAGTAAATGTTTTGGGATGATAGTTTTTCCCTGTATGATTATTGATGCTATAGGTCAGAGAGATATCTTCATAGGCATTGTCCTTATAATTCTACATCTATGAGATGATTGTATAATTAAAAATGTGAACAAAGATATGCACACAAAGGTGGTCAGAATAGCACTATTTATAATAGACAAGTAAGCTTATGTGTTTGGAGCTAATTTGGGTCCATTCAGAGGACAGACTATCACTCATCCATTTTAAAAGACATTTACAAGTAACTTTTGTAGACACGAAAACTCTGTCTTACCACCAAGTAATAGCAGTGGCATTCTCTGCATATATCTATACAATTTCTAGTTATCTACAGCATTTATTTATCTATAGTTATGTTTCATCTATATATATATATATCATCTATATCTATATCTACACACTATATCACCTATCTATCGTTATTTATAGATAGGTGTATATAGAGTATAATTCCAACTAAGTGATACATGTTTTTTTTTTTCAGGGAGTTTTAAAGGGTGAATAGAAAGAAATTGAAATTTAAAGTGATTTGTTTCTTTTAAAGCATTTAAAATGTTTTTCTATATTTAATAGGGTTTTCTTTAAGAAGAATATTTTCCTTATGATTAGAAAAATAAAGTATATATTTCAAACATGAGAAAGAGCTAAATTCCCTATAAAAATCATGTATAAATTTTTTTTCAATAATGAAAAAAGTTATATTTTATTTCTTGTAGAGAAATTGAAGCTGAAAAAAAATGGCTCAGTGGTAAGAGCACTCACTGCTCTTCCAGAGGACCCAGATTCAGTTCCCAGCACCCTCATGGCAGCTCACAAACACTTGCAACTCCACTTTTAGGAGACAGCCACTTCTGTCCTCTGCAGATACCTGAATGCATGTGGTATATAAGGCTAATATCAAACCCACACATAGACATAAAATGAAATATAATAAAATAAATACGTTTTAAAAATTTGGTCTTTAAAAAAAACCCAACAGTCTCACTAGCACTTGTTGGAAATTCCAACAATATTCATTTAATTATAATGACTTTTCAGGCAACACCCACATAAGAGTCAAAAATTGTGAGTCAATGTGCCTTTTAGTGGCTTAATTTGTGTTTTGTTCATCCACTATTTTTTTCCATCTCCTTATACGATTTATTTTGTGCAGAAATAACTGATTTTCCACTGTATATATTTGGATATTTCATGATTTCATTTATATGGCTCCCTTCTTCCGTTAATTTTCTAATGACATGAGGTATAAAGCACAAGATTTTTATGGCAAAATGTGATTATCAGAGGTAAGAATATTATATAAGGTATATTGTATTCTTTCTTCGAAGACAAAGGTGTTTCTCCACTTTCTTTCTGTCTCACTATGTTAACCAGGCTGCTCTCTAACCCAAAAAGATCCGCATTTCTCTGCCTCCTGCCTGCTGGCATTAAAGGGCATGTGACACCATATGTGGCTTCCATTTTCTTGAAGAACCCTTCATGATCACTAAGAAGTAGCATCATCCACATTTTTTTTTCACTGTTCATTTTCTCTTCATAATCAGGTACAAGAATGGTGCTATATTGAGACTACTAGTGGCCATTTGAAACTACATGAATATAGTTGATCTAAGATCAAATGCAGTAAACAGGGAACACTCACAGCGTTGTTTGAATCTTGCATTCAGGCTCCCAGATAAGTTGGGCATCATGGCACTTACCTTCAATCCTAGCACTGGGGAAAGGCAGAGGCAGGTGGAGGCAGGTGGATTCCTGTGAGTCGGAGGCCAGCCTGGTCTACAAAGCAAGTCCAGGACAGCCAATGGTACTACATAGAGGAACCTTCTCTCCAAACAAAACAAAACTTAACAAAACAAAACAGACTCCCAGAATATACATAAGGATTCCAGAGTATTGGAGCAGGTAGTCAGGCATTCTCCTTAATCTAATTTCATCTTGTTTTCCCTCACGAACAGCTGAAAAAAATTCTGACTAGTAAAACATGTGTAACTGGAAAGAATTTTAAAATTTATAGAATTACTTCTTTCTATCTAGAAACAACAAAGTAAAGGCTTGCAATTCTCTTCACGGGTCCTTTATAGCATAAATATTCTGCATGTATCTTTTATATTGGTATTAATTATTTTAATATTATATGGTATCAATGATTCTTGACTTATCTCAAAAATAGTAAATTTTCACATTTTTGATATTAAATATTAACACCTTTATTTTATGTGTTTATTTCACCTTCATGTATATGTATGTCTATACATCTGTTTTTGAATTGTCTTTATTTTTTAAAAGTGGAGCAAATCTACTTACCATGTTTTTCCAGATGTTGGCAGCAGCTGTCCACTAGTCTGGGGACCTGCCTGTAAATAGGATTCAGACTCAGCTTCTTATCTCTGGCCTTTTCTTTTTTATTCTGAGCCTCAGCAGGCAAGGAAAGTTGTAAAGCTTCTAGGAGTCGAGACTGGTTGTCATCCAGATCGGTGATGGAATCCACTGACATGGCACCCTGTAAATGATGTGCAGACTTGAAGAAGAGGGCAGACAGCAGGAAAAAAAAACAGCTGCTTGCAGAGGCCACCCAATAAACATTCATGAAGGACTGTAACTCTCAAAAGATAATACTTCCTCATTTAGTTATGTTGTTTATTGCTGACATATTAAACAGAAAAACTAAATGCCTTTTGAAAGAGTTAGGAAATATCTACAACATAGGATAAGTATTGTTAGTGACGAATTCAATACACAGACTTTTCCAAATGGAAGACAAGAGGTGGGAAACATATAATTAAAATACTTTGATTCAACCACTTCATTTTTTGAAACAAAAATTGCATACTCAATGAATGAGGTAAAGTCATAGAAATCTTGTGAATAAAGAAATCCTCAATTATAGATCTAAGAAGTAGAATTTAAACATAGGAACATTCAAACTTGATATTGTGGTACATGCCTGTAACCCCAGCATACAAGAGGTTACAGCCTTATGTCTTGAATGAAGTGTGTGGTACGAAGTTAGCTATTGGAGTCCTGGTAAGACCTGGATTCAGAAAAGGATATTTTAGGAAGTCCACTGCCTAGGTTCCAGGTTGCCCAAAAGCTCAAATTTAGAGCTTTGGTGCTTCTGTTATTTGCATTTATAAACACTCTTAAGACAATTGCAGGCTTAGAAGAACAATTTCATCTGGAAAATGCAACTATTGCTCATTTTTTTCAGTTTTTCCATTTTGTATCATAGTCAATACCATAAAAATTAACAGGGCCTTAAGTCTTGCTATACCTTAGAAGAAGTCTTGAATGCTGGTAGCTGTCTAAGAAATATGAGTTATAAATGGAAGTCCGGTTGTATATTTAACTAGGGCAGTCTTCAATGGCTGGAGATAGCAAAGATTTACAGCTTAAAGCTTAGCAAAGAACTCTCAGAGACATGCAACATTCAGTGACTATGCTGATTACAATCCTGGCAGCCTGAGAAACTCAGCTTTCTAGGTTTCCAATTAACAGGGAAAGAGCACAGAGCCTAGATCGTAATGCCCACTGGATCAATATAGCACCATATTGCTATGGTATGGATTTGAATAAGACTGCATACAACTGTACAGCTCTATTGAAGGAGAGACCAACCTCTATTGATAAGAAAAATCTAAATCTCTCATTGATTTTGAACAGTTGTGGTTAATTCATTGATCCTGGTACATTCTAAGAATGGTATTGAAAAAAATTAGCAGAAACACTGGACCTTGGCCTCAAGACTCTGCATCTAGCTATAGGGGTATCTAATTTGCAACCCATGTGTGCAAATATATATATACACCCCTGAGTTACAAAACAAAGCAGCCAAAACAATTCTCATAATGTTTTAAACAATTTGATGGATTTGTGTTTTGTCATATTCATAGCTACCCTTGTGGGCATGGGACCAATAGGTTGCAGGGTAGATTTGTCTGATTGAGTAGGAAGACAGTAAGGAGATAACAAAAGTTATCTGTCTTTCTAGTAAGACAGAAGGAGATAACAAAAGACCAATATCAATGACATTGGTGCAGAATATTCGGGTACCAAGTTAAGCAGGAGAGAAAGGGAATGTTAGCTACCACATGGGGAGTACTGTTTATACCTCTGTGTAAGAGATATCTACAATGTGTCCAGTTTTCATGTTAGCAGAAACTAATTTTCTGTTTTCTCAGAGTCATAGGGGATCCTGGCCAACTCACCCTTCTCCTGGCCCGAGGAGCCGGTTCTGGAGTGTTTGGGGATGTGGACTCGTTTGGTGTTTCGGAGGTTGAGCTGAGAGATGAGTTACTGCTTGAGAGTTCTTTGTTCTGTCTTTTATTGCCAAATGGAAGGAGAGAAGACACAAAATCCGCTGCATCCTTCTGTTCCTCCTTCTGAAAGTCTTGCTTCAGTTTATATGCCCTGTCATTAGCAATGACTTGGGATAAGGGCATTCCAAATGCCTGTGGGATAAATTCTGCAAGAAAAAATATCAAATGTTTACATTCAGGAAATGTCCAGACTGGAGAGCATTTCTTTAAGTGTTTCTCTGCATTTGATATTCCTCTGTTGAGAATTCTCTGTTTAGCTATGTAACTGATTTTTAATTGGATTATTTGGTTTGTTGTTGTCTAATTTTGCACAATCTGGAAAACGACCTAGATGTCCCTCAGCGGAGGAATAGATGCAGAAATTGTGGCACATTTGCACAATGGAATACTATGCAGCTATTAAAAACTAGGAAATTATGAAATTTGCAGGTAAATGGATGGAACTAGAAAAGATCATCCTATATGAGGTAACCCAGAAACAGAAAGACACACATGGTTTACACTCACTTATAAGTGGTTGTTAGCCATATAATATAGGATAGCCATACTAAAATCTAGAGACCTAAAGAAGCTGAACACTAAGGATGACCCTAAGGAAGATGCTTAAATCTCATTCAGAATGCAAACAGAATAGACACCAGAAGCAATGGAAGAGAGGAAACATGATGGGAGTATACTATAGAGGGTCCTCTGAAAGGCTCCACCCAACAGGGAATCCAAGCAGATTCTGAGACTCTCAGCCAAACTTTGGGCAGAGCACAGGGAGTCTCATGGAAAAAGGGGGGGGCTGGGATAGAAGGACATGGATGACAGGAGCCCACAAGGAGACCAACAAAGCTAAAATTTCTGAGCCCAGGGTTCCTGCAGAGACTGATGGACCAACCAAGGACCATACATGGAGAGGACCTAGACTCCCTGCTCAGATGTAGCCAATTGGCATCTCAGTCTCCATGTGGGTTTCCAAGTAAGGGGAGCAGAGGCTGCCTCTGTCATGAACTTGATTGCTTGCTCTTTGGTCACTTGCCCCTGGCTATGTGGTCTTGCCAGGCCACAGAGGAAAAGGATCCAGGCAGTCCTGATGAGTTTGATAAGCTATGGGCAAATGGCATAGGAGGAGAACTTCCCCTTTCAGTGGACTGGGGAAGGAGATAAGGGGGAGAAGGAAGGTGGGTGGAACTTGGAGGAGTTGAGGGAGGGGTCTTCAATTGGAATATATAATGAATAAATTGTGAAGAAAAGTAATTCAAATTAAAATTTAAAAATTTATAAAGAGAAAAAAAAACAAAACATAAAGTTTGACATTTGGACAGAATTTAAATAAATATAAAGTTCATGAACACAAATCTTTATAAACTGTTACTACTCAATTTATGTATTTTAGAAGTCTTTGAAGGCATGAGGAAACCACGTTTATCCATTCACTCTACAAATGTTGATTGAACACCTACAATTTGCTATGTAAGATTTCACAGTGGGGGTGGTATAAAAGATCTCAAGCCCTTTCTCATGAGGGGTTCTGAAGTAGGGAGGGAACGTGTAGAATCGGACATGTAAATAATTGTAACAGGGTGACTCTCATGTGAATAATAGAGAGATGAATGAATCCAAGGTTGAAATTCAGTTGACATACTTTAAGGTTCCTTATAAAGGAGGCAGTGTAAGAAATAATAACCTAAGGAGCAGAGAACCAATTTAGGAACACTTTAAGAAGTTTGCTCTTTCCCCCCCTTTTTTTCTGTGTCCCTACCTCCTACTGCCAGCCATCTGGGTTACAGAGGTCCCTTCATGAACTGTATTCGGGTTTCTTGATGACCACGTGTAGAAGTCAACTTGACCATGATATAGCTTGTGAGAGGCCCAGGATACATTTTGTTCAATTCTTTACTAGGGGCCATTTGGGAAAGAGGCACAATAAAGAACCCTTTGGCTTCATTTGGCAATTTACATATAGTTACATTTTGTATCACTATAGTCAATCCATTTGTGTTCATATGTATTAAATCCTCAGAAATAGACATTTTATTAGTAGCATTTTATATATATGCCAAAATATTAATAATTTAATTAAGTGCTTTATTCTTGTTAGACTCAAAATTACATCTCTTAGCAGCCACAGCAAATTGGATTCTAGGAAAGCCCTTGTTTTTATAAGCCCTGTGAATGAAACTGGAATGATCAAGGGAAAATAACACTAAGGTTATTTGTTCGTTGATCAAAAAAGCTAACATTAAACCATGTGGAAAGAGACTTTAAAAGGTTTTCCTGCTTAATTCATGATAACATTTTAAACTAGGCTAATAGCCAAGTCTCCATTAAGTGCAGAAATGGTACTTTAAAGACATATACCTCTGGTTCCATTAAAACATGCAACTTGTATTGAAGTGAAATGTCCTAAGTTCACCTGGGCATTTTTTCAGAAGTGCTTGCTCTATCATTGAACTATAGTTCATATAGCAATCAAAATGCTATGCCTTTCTCTCTGAGGTATGACTATTACTCTACTCCCACCAGATGTAGCTCATGGCAGCTCAGTATCCAAGTGTGTTCCCTAGTACAGGAACAGCGTCTGTCTTTGACATGAACACAGTGACTGGCTCGTTGATCACCTCCCCCTGATGGTGAAGCAGCCTTACCAGGCCATAGAGGAAGACTATGAAAGACAGTCCTGGTGAGACCTGATAGGGTAGGGTCAGATGGAAGGGAAGGAGGTCCTCCCCTATCAGTAAACTTGGAGAGGGACATGGGAGGAGATGAGGGAGGGTGGGATTGGGAGGGAATTAGGGAGAGGGCTACAGCTGGGATAAAAATTGAATAAACTGTAATTAATACAAAAAATAAAAATTAAAACAAAACATAGAAGCAAAGAGCAGTTCCAGATTATCAGGTGTGAATTTGAAGGATTTTTTATATGAATTAGGAAATACTCAGATGTTCTTCAAAAACACACACATATGAAGACTGACAGACACACAGAATGTGTAGGCCTGGTTGCTGATAGAAACAATAAAAAGGACTTTGAAATAAATCATGTGACATGGGTCTGCTACTGTAGGCATATTAATTTAGGAACACTTGCTCTATTATAGGAGCTCTTAACTTTTCTCCTAGACAATTTTTCATATAAGAAAGCCCAATCAGACTTATTTACAGATTTCCAGTATTTCTGGGAAAAAGAAAAAAAAAAGCATTTTACTGGGGAGTCTACAATTTTACAAAAAAGATTTCTTTTTGTAGGTGTGTGCAAGTGCCCACAGAGTCCTGAAGAGGGAGTTGTATGTTTTAGAGATGGATTTACGTGTAGTTGTGAGCCATCATGTGGAATCTGGGAACTGGATTTGAGTTCTGAAAGAGTAGTCTTAACCACTGAGCCATCTCTCCTGCTCCCCCCCCAATTTAGAGTTTTTAATACCTGAAGTACATCACTGTGTTAGCAAATAGTAATAATTGAATACAAACTAAACAGAAAATACATGAAGTCATTCTGTCTTGATATTTACTCTTCCTTTACTCTCATTCAAAATATGGAGCCACCAGGAGTGGGTTTTTATTTCTCTCTGGTATGGTAGGCTTCTGTTAGGGCTGAACTTATTGTTTCTAAGCTAGAATTTTGATGTGGCCTCTATAGTGTCTTGATGCTTTTCCCAAAGACTCTCACAAGCTTCACAAAGTAGTGCTCTCTAAGCTCATACTATAGGGTCTTGTCTTGAGGTCTTTGTAAGATTCTAGGAAGGAGCTCTGAATACTATTTTCTTCTTAAAAATGCAGCTATTCTGGAATAAAAATTCAACAAATTTCTACTGAACAAAGTTGTCATGTGTGTGTCAATGAAGTGTTGGGTGCATAAGCCTATCCGAGTTCAAATCTTGGTGTTTTTGTGTGTGTGTATGTGAGAGAGAGACAGAGACAGAGACAGAGACAGAGAAACCTGCAAAGGTGGAAGCTAAACTTGATAATAGGATTTTCTTTTTAATGACAAAGATATTACCTAAGACTTGCTGTGTTATGGCCAGGGACAACTGGTATTATGTTTTAATCCAAGCCATGTGTTCCACTAGGATATTAGCATTAGTTGTCTCTGCCTCATTAAACACAGGGTCAAATGTTGTTGAGTTTTCCTCTTTACTCCTAACTATTCCATTTAGAGCCCCATTGTCTCACCTGTGAAAGAAGCTTACTACCACAAGCTTCTCCTTGTCCTATACACTTTATTTTTTTTCTACTATTATTGGCTTTGACTAACGTTTAAACCCCAATATTCTAAAACACGTAATGGTTTGCCTGACTACTTAGATGGCTCACGTGACTCTCTGTTCCCATATTTCCTTCCTCTTTTCTGACCTTTGTCTGTAACCACCATTGTCAGCCACTCCCCTTTTCCCACTCTGGAAATTGTTTTCCCCAGAATTTATATTTCATTTCTATCTCCAGCTCTCAATTGTCCTCCAAGCACCAATAACTTCTTGTTCTTTTACACCTCTATGTTCCAAAGGCATGTGTCACTCCCAGCCTTTCCTTTCTAGACTTTGCTTGGATTGGCAGAGGCATCTGTTTTTCATGGGGCAAATAAGACTTCTAAAAGCCATACATTAATACTTCTCTCCTTTTTCTATCTTATTTCTACTTCATCATCATCTTGCTATACCACCCTCATGCTATCATCTGATTTTATCTCCTTCTTTCTACCTCCACCAGAATTCTCAGTCCATGGTACCGTTGCTTTGCTCCCAGATTTGTAAATAGCTTTCAAACTGCCCTTCCTTCTTTGCTTTGTGCTGTTGTCTGCTCCACCCTCATGTCATACAATGTAACATGATAGTCTAATTTAATTTAAAACACCACTCAAGAAGTCATTCATTCTTTAGTATATTTTGATGATGTCTCAATACTGCTATCATGTAGACCAAAAATTGTGCTTTGGCCTACAAAATTCTCTGTGAGCAAGAGCCACACCTTTCCTACCTTTCTCTAGGACTACAAGCATCATGGTTAGTCTCTTCTTTAGTATTAGCTTGTGAATATAGGTGTGTGTGTGTGTGTGTGTGTGTGTGTGTGTGTCTATGTATGTTTTGTGTCCATGTTCTTGGGGTTGGGATTTGCACATGCATACAAGGAAGGCAGAAAGCTTTTGTTTCCCTCCTTAGGTCCTTACCACTTTTCATTTGAGATAGGATGTATCACAGGCCTGGAACTTTGTCAAGTTTTCCAAATGAGGTGGGCAGTAAGCATCTAGGGATCCACTGTCTCCCCCTCCCATTTCATCCTTTCTGGGGTTACAGGCATACACCACCAAATTTGGCTTTTTTTTTTTAATGTGGGTTTTGATATTCTGATTTAGATTCTCACACTTTTGTAACAACCGGCTTACCTACTGAGTGATGTCCTTAGGCCATAAGGATGGCTTTTAATGACAGTATTGAACCAATTTCCTTGAAGAATTTCTACATATAATTAATTCTTAATTTTTTATTACTACTTAATTTGAAACAAAAATAGAAGTTGCAGAAAAGTTTTTTATGTTTTACTTCATAGTTCCTGTATAGTGACCTAGACTGTGACACAATAAGATTTTTGTACAAAAAAAAGAGCATCACAATTGATGCTCTTTCAGTGTCCTGTGGATCAGTTATGCCAACATAATACCTAGGCCTTATGTGCCTTGATTAGGGAAGCCCAGGAACTGGATCAAACCAGTTTTTTTTAAATATGTATTTTTTTTTATTTAGCTTTTTCTCAATATCTGTTTTTTTTTCTTTATTAATTACACTTTATTCACTTTGTATCTCCCCTGTTGTTCTCTCCCTCCTTCCATCCAAATCCCTCCCTTCCTCCACCCTCTGCATGCATGGCCCTCCCCAAGTCCACTGATAAGGGAGGTCTCCTTTTCCTTCCTTCTGATCCTAGTCAATTAGGTCTCATCAGGAGTGGCTGCATTGTCTTCTTCTGTGGCCTGGTAATGCTGCTTCCCCCTCAGGGAGAGGTAATTAAAGAACAGGCCAATCAGTTCATGTCAGAGACAGTCCCTGTTCCTATTACAATGGAACCCACTTGGATACTGAACTGCCATGGGCTACATCTGTGCAGGGGTCTTAGGTTATCTCCATGCATAGCCCTTGGTTGGAGTATCAGTCTCAGGAAAGACCCTTGTGCTCAGATTTTTTGGTTCCGTTGCTCTCCTTGTGGAGTTCCTGTCCTCTCCAGATCTTACTGTTTCCCATTTCGTTCATAAGATTCCCTGCACTCTGCCCAACAGTTGGCCATAAGTCTCAGCATCTGCTTTGATAGTGTTTTTTTTTTTCAAGAGAACTGTCTGAATTTCTGAAAGTTACTTCTGTTTGCCAAATAATTAAAAACTACTGAAAATTAAGGACTTTGAAATCTTCTGTATGAAATTTTATCTTGCAAACCTAAGGCAATTTTGAATTTGTTTCCATATAAACCCCCACAGAAAGATGGGTAGTTTAAGTGACAGCATAGATGCCAGGATGCCATATGTTCTGTTATATATTTTTATATCCATCAGTTAAATATCATGCAGGACATAATTCATGCTGATGGAATCAATTAATATAGTAACATATAAAATATTTATGAATCACTTTCTTTTAAAATTGTGAGCAGGCCATCCATTTTGGTGGCCTAATCCAAGAGGTCATTCAAAGTTTCCTGTTTTCCTAATTTCCTTCTTGGATTTCAGTAATAATAATTTTTCACATGTGCATTTGTTATGAACTCAAACACTAATATTCAAAGGGAAGGAAAAATATGAAGGGATTACAAATGTACCACATTAGCACACAGCCATTCTCCAGTTCTCGTTCCCAAGACAGCTAAGCAATGGCTCCCAATGTTGACATGGACAAGGTTTTATGTTTTAAAGAGCTGTCTTGGAGTAAGTCTTCCAGTTAAGCCTAGGATACCTTGTTTTAAAACACCAAGGCTGAAAGACACACATGGTTTGTACTCACTTATAAGTAGATAGTAGGCATATAGTACAGGATAACCATACTACAACCCACAGACCCAAAGGAGGTAAGTGAAAAGGAAGGCCCAAGGGAGGGTGCCAGAATGACACTCAGAAGGGGAAATAGGATAGACAGCAGAAGTGGAAGAAGAGAGGGAACTGGGAAGGAGATGGAATTGGTAGGGAGAAAAGAGTGGGGATCAGATGTGGAGAGAACAGAGGTGGGAGGTGAGAGGGCTAGGAACAAGAAGCAAAACACAAGAGGACATCTGTTTGTCAAGCTGAAGGCTTATGACAGGGCAGGCTCCTGGGAAGATATGATTGTAACTCTAGTTGAGATTCCTAACAGGGAGTGGGGAACATAAAGACTGAAGTGGCCACGTCCTATCCAGGCAAGGCTAGTGGAAGGAGGGGAACAACAACCTGACAAAACCTTTGATCCAAAAATCACCCTGCCTACAAGAAGTACAAAGTCAAAGAGGCAACAAAGATTGAGAGAATGTTCAACCAATAATTGGCCCAACCTGAGACCCACCCCATGGTAGACAGCCAACCCCTGAGGCTATTAATGATGCTCTGCATGCAGACAGGAGCCTAACTTGATTGTCATCTGGGATGCTTCCACCAGCAGCTGATAGAGACAGATGCTAGGACTTGCAGCCAAGCATGGGTCAGAGCTCTGGAGGGTCCTGTGGAAGTATTGGGGGAAAGATGGAAGGAACTGGAGGGGACAGAAACCTCACAAAAAGACCAACAGAGACAATTAACCCAGTTCCATTGGTTATAGAGACTGAGACATCAACCAAGAAGCATGCATGGCCTGGTTCTAAGCCCCCTGCACATATGTGGCCAATGGGCAGCTTGGTCTTCATATGGTGCACCTGGTGAGTGGAAGGGTGGGGCTGTTTTTAACATGTACTCTATTGTCTATTTTTGGATCACTTTCCCCTGGCAGGGCTGCCTTGCGTGGCCTCAGGAGATGAGGATATGCTCAGTTCTGATGTGACTTTATGTGCTAGGGAGGGTTGTGGGAGGAGGCTCCTTGTTTCTGGGGAGAAGTAGCAGGAAAAGGTAATGGAGGGGATGGGGTACTGGGGGGAAAGGAGGTAGGGCCACTCTTGGGATGTAAAGTAAATAAACTGAAAAAAATACACTAAGTCTAATTCATAAAGATCAAACTTCATACAGTGAAGCTTGGTACTCCTCTCCTTAGATAAATGAATGATGTGCCCTTTCTGTGGAACCACCAAAAGCTTTCCCCACTCAGCTTCCTGTATGCCAATATATAATACTCTCAAGCTTTTACTGAGTCTACATTAGTATGGTTTTGGTCAGAAAAAATGTCTAATGTCCTACTGGACACTAATCAAGTACTTACTTCCTGACCCTTACTTCCCTATTCACTCATCTTCTTTTTGTCTGCTTTATGTGTATGTGCGTGCAATATGAGTGCACACACACACCAATTTAGAGAACGAAGCCATCAATCTCTGTCTTCCAAAAAAAAAAAAAAAAACACAAAACAAAACTCATCCTTCTTAGTGTAGTCTGAATGGATATTCTTGAAAGAACCACTAACTTCATTGTTTTTCAAACCCAGCATCAATATCATTGTCCTAGAATAAAGTAACTTCATGAAATAAATTGCTTATATAGCTGTTTTCAATTTTCAGTGTTTCAGTTATCCACAGTAAACTGCAGTAAAATTAAGGGGAAAATGATCAAATAAAAAGTTGTTTGTTTTAAGGTTTCTATCACAGTATATTGTAATGATTGGTTCATTCTTGATTATTTTTGTTAATCTTCTACTGTGCCTTATTCATTCATTAAACTTTAGCATAGGTATGCATGTATACACAGGGAAGTATACGGCACATAGGTTTGCTTTACGCCACAATTTGTGTCATTGATGGAATGTCTTTAGAATGTATCTCCCATGGATGGGGGGCACGGTTATTGTAGTTAAGTTCTCAAGCCTAAATGAATCATCTATATTAGCTCCTCTAAAGCCGAGGGGACATTGAGGAAAATGGAGTAGAAACAGTGTAAGATACAGAGGCTGCGGAATAATGTTTTGAGATGCATATGACATGATCATTGCACTCATGAACACATATCATCTGCGCTTACGGGCATAAGATTTATACATATAAAAGACATGAAGGTAAGAAGAGTACTAGTTAGGAAGAAGAATGGATCAGCAGGAGGGGATGAGAGAAGGGAAGGGGGTGAATATGACCACAATATAATATACTATAATATATTTGCAAAATTGTCAAAGATAAAACACAAAAAATAAGGGCAGTAATACAACAAACATACATATAGTAAAATTTATCAGACAATGAATGTGCAGGTAGCCCATTCTTTGTCTTCATTATTCTAGTAGCAAATCCTACTGAGTATTCTGGTGAATATGATCACAGTTCTCATGTTAGATTATACACTGGAAGTTTGCAAAAAGAAAAAAATGCTCATGCCTGAGATACCCTTGAATGTCAATGCACCCAGATTCATTTCAGTAAATATATAGACATTAAGTCTCCTTTTATTTGTATTTCAGGGGGTGTTGGACACAAAACAATAGGTCTTGTGCATTCTAGACAAGAATTATACTACTGAGCTACATCCCTACCCTTGAGCCTTAATTTAAAGGTTATAGAAATGATTCTAGCTTGCGGCTGCAGGTATTGATTACTAACACCTTTTATCTCTTTTTGCCTAGTTGGAGGTACACATTTAAAAGGATGAGCACAGTCTGGCTACAGGCAATGCTACTGGCAGAGGTCAAGGATGTTGCTAAACATCTCACAATGAACAGTACAACATATGCCCACAAAGTTTTTCCAGTTCACATTGCCACTAGCACCAAAGAAAACAAACCCCACTGCAAGGGAGGCAAAACAGTGATTTTAATTCCTTAGGATTCTTTGTATCCATATGTGTAATAGACTGGTATCTGTGTTGGAGCAAGCCTTATCCAGTGCAATTCATAATGCATTTATTGAAAAAAAAAATCCACTGCTTTCCAATAAAAGGATAAATGCAGTTACTATATATGAGCACTCCAAAGTGAGACATATGCCTTTTTTCATTAAACATTCATTCATTATGACACATAAAATGAACATGCATTCACACAATTATACCATTTAAAAATCAGTTCATATAAGACTATAAAAAGAAGTCATAAAATATAGACTGTAGTAATGGGGTCCAGGTGACCTTTACAACTAAAGTGTGCAAACTAAAATTGACCACAAATGTCTGTGAAAGAATGGCTCAAGTGTCATTTCCTTAAAAAGCTATGGAAATGAACACAAATCAGTATGATGAAAGTCAGTAATTGCCAAAAACTTACGGAGCCCAAACCAAGCATTCTGTGATCTAACAAAATTGTTGAGGATGGCCTACCTTTTGTAAGTCACAAGATGGAGACTGTTTCTTTTCTGTAGTCATAGCAGGTAAATCCAAGCTCTTTCTTATTTAATTGGTCCTGCTTAATTGTCTGCATTTGCCAAACAGCTGGTTATTATTATGCATGCTGTCCATGGCTACTCAACCAAGGTCTTCTTTTAGGCATAGCTGATTGGACACAATAATTGGAACCACAACCTTGCCTGTAGTCATCAACTGCTCAAACCAGTTGAACTCATCAATTCAGCATAGGGATACTCAAACAGAGAAAAGCAGACCCAAACTGTTCTCAATAACATTCCATTACAGAAATGTAGTTTACATAATAGAACCTAACTACATAAATCCATGCAATTCAAAATATCAACCCAATACAAATAGCATGCTCCCTGAAAGATGCATTGGCTTTAGCTATTTGGTTCTTTACCTTTGTCTTTGTTCTTTTCTTTCCCTAGTGAATCCAGTTTCTTTCTCAAAGATTTCTTTCTCTTTTGTCCATCTGTGAATATTAAAAGAATAAGAGTTTTTAAAAAAATAAATATAAAATTATTTTCACATTACAAACAATTACGGTTGATGTCCTCCTTCACTTATATAATTCAACATTGTAAACAGAAAACTAGCCTTGAGAATACCTGAAAAATCCCCAATTTGTAGCATATGTAACCAACCATGAAATATGCTCTGAAATGTTCTTTCAATCATGGGAAGAACTAGAAACAGCCCTCTTTCATATGTAATTCAGCTTTGACAGCCAGATGTGTTTGTTTTTACTGTCACAAAAGGCTTTTCAATTCTTCATGTTTATGCAAGTCACTCTTCATCTTGAACAAAATCTCCGTCCCAGAATCAACTGTACACACATATAGCTTTGACATTCATAAGCTTCTACAGTGTAACTGGAAAAGGAAATGGATTTTGGTGTCCATTGAACTCAGGACTTACTATTATCATAGCATTTACAACATGAAGAACTTTGGATAAGTCTTGGTGCTTTTACCTAAATAATGGAGCCTGATGCATGTCCATAAATTCAGATCTACTTTCTGCCTAGGGCTTGCATGTTATTCTACAGTATGCTTGTCCAATAATTTAATTATTCATACTTTGATAGATGTTGGAGTTGTTTCAAATGTGTCACTGTAAGTAGGGGAATATTCTCTTTTTCCATGTGATACATCTAATGAACACACTTAATGATCTGCTTAACAAACCAAATAGTAAAAATGGCATTTATATTGGTTGGCATCTGCAATTGAATTCCAGGAATGTCATCATAAAATATTGGCATTTATCACTGCCAGAATATGTTTTGGGATTATTAAGCTTAACATGGAGGAGATGTCCACACTGGGTTACAATAAGAAAGACACAGTTCAAACCAAAGGGAACTATTTTAAAAGTGGATTAAGAATTCTTGCAGGACATACTAAAACATGTAGTAAAAAAGAGATATCACCCAATAATTTTACGAAACAAGGCTCTGATAGCAGCAAATGTCATAATAAGCACTCTGAATGTAACAAGAATTCCTCAGATCCTCTTGGGGTTGCAGATGCTCCCAACTCCTCCTCCTCTTCCTCTGTGAATTTTTAGATGTGAAGGAATAATATCCTTACAAAATCTCCCCCAAAATATTTTATTCCCACAAAATGAAAATAGTAAGATTTTTCACCTTTAAAGTCATGAGATTTGTAAAGGCGGGGAAAACATGTAAATCAGCTGGTGTTAAATCAGTACAGTGGTCAAGATCCATTAATCTCTTTCATCTCTGATGTGGTCACATCTTAAACATCTAAGAGTTGATCTAACTACTAGGAACTGTCATGACTTATTATATAAACACAGATGATAAAACATATTAACTGCACAAGATTCTCATCTGTTCTCCAAATAAGACTGAGGGTGGTTTTACTTTTTAATACTTTCGTTATTGCTAGTTCAACTCACTAAATGTGTTTGGTCCAGTGATAAAATTTCCTACTAAAATTTTTCTATTTCCTCAATTTGCATACTTGACTGAACAGAGTAACTAAACCCTGCATCTATTGAAGCCTAAGAGATTTTTCTGTGGTGTTAGGGATGGAACCCAGGACCTTGTACACTGCAACCAAGTGTCCTATCACTGAGCCCAGGATGAGAAGCCACAAGTTTTTTCTCTTTATTTTTATTTTAATTTTTATAATTTTAAGTTAGTATGTAAACTAATAGATTTCACTGTGATTTTTTCCTTCCTTCCTTCCTTCCTTCCTTCCTTCCTTCCTTCCTTCCTTCCTTCCTTCCTTCCCTCCCTCCCTTCCTTCCTTTCTTATATGAATTATTCACTTTATACCCCCAACTGTAGACCCCTCCCTTGTCTCTTCCCAGTCCCACCCTTCCTCCCTCTTCTTACCTATCCCGCTCCCCTAGCCTACAGAAACAGGGAGCCCTTCTCCCCTACCATCTGACCCTAATCTATCAACTCTCATTAAGACTGCCTGCACCTTATTTCTATGTGGCCTGGCAAACCACTGCTCTTCTTACTGGGGAATCCACAAGGAAACTGAACTGTCTATGGGGTACATCTTAGAAGGGGGCCTAGGTCTTCCCCATACATGGTTGGTTGGTGCATCAGTCTCTGCAGGATTCCCTGACCCCAGATTTGTTGTCTCTGTTGGTCTTCTTTTGGAACTCCCGTCCCCTTCAGGTCCTTCTATCCCCACAATTTTCCATAAGACTCCCTGCACTCTGCCCAAATTTTAGTTATGAGTCTTAGCATCTGATTTAATCCCTCCTGGGTGGAGTCTTTCCAAGGACATCTTTCCTAGGCTCCCATCCTGTTCCCTCTCTCTTCAACAACTACATGTGTCTGGTGTCTAGTCCATTTTCCTTTCTGAATGAGAAGTAAGCATCCTCTCTAGGGCCCTCCTTGCTATTTAGCTCTTTTACGTCTGTGGATTGTAGTATGGTTATCCTTTATTATATGGATAATAATAACTTATAAATGAGTATATACCGTGCATGCCTTTCTGGGTCTGGGTTATCTTATTCTGTCGATTTCTCAGGAAATTGGGAATAGCACTATTTCAAGACCCAGCTATACCACTCCTGGACATATACTCAAAAGATATTCCACCATACAACAAAGATATTTTGCTATGATCTATGTTTGTAGCAGCTTTATTCATAATAGCCAGAATCTGAAGACAACCCAGATATTCTCCAACTGAAGAAGACACAGAAATTGTGCTATATTTACACAATGGAATATTACTCAGCTATTAAAAAGAAGGAAATCATGACACTTTTAGGCAAATGGATGAAACTAGAAAAGATCATCCTGAGTAAGGTAACCCAGAACAAGAAAGACACTGTGATGTTTTATACATATGTTTCATTATACTTTATTTTCAATCATTCTCCTCTCCCACTGATCTATCACATGCACACAACCTTTCTGGCTGATTGTCTTCCTTTCTCATTTTGGGCATCTATAATCTGGTCTTAAGTGTATTCCCCAAGATAAGCCTTACCTGGAAAGCACAGAAATTTAACTTTAATCCAAACCACACGACCTATCAGTTCTCTGGCTTAGGGAGGTTTATGCTTTGAATTTTGTATTTTCACTCCTGACAACTATAAAACAAATAGGTTTCCTGTGGGTTGCATGTTGATGCATATGAGATTATATTACAAAATATAAATTTTAGTGTCACATCAACAATGACATGGTATTCACCATAACTACTTAGAGATTAAGATTGTTGTGTACTTTCCTCTCTCTCTCTCTCTCTCTGTCTCTCTGCATTCCTTCTTTACTTCATCCTTTCCTACCTACCACCCTCTACCTCTAATTTTGTATTATCTTGGATATATCAAGACACATGTCTGGTCTTACAGGCACATCTCTCATCTAGGCACTGTATTTTCTTCCCCTACCACCTAGGAACACGTGGAGAGTAATAGCTTTGACAGTAGACAGTTCTGTATATGGGTTCTGAATTTACCAATTCCCGCAGACAACTTAATCTCTTCAAACCTCAGTCTCCTCATCTATACAGTGGGAGACATCAGGAACTGTTGTTTGGATAGGATAATGTTGAAGATTCCGTGTGCTTAGATTATAGCACATGTTTAGTAAGTACTGATCATACATGGATCTATGTACAGAGTAAAGTAGAGGCAGTAATGAAATATATACACTGTATATATGCCTGATATCTACCTGAAGAAGAAGATCTATGTGTTAGGATTTTGGAACTAAACCTGCTCCTGGGTTGCCTAGCAACTTATGATGTCATCCTGTTGCTGGCCAGGTGGCCACACCTGGAAAGCGTGGTTACCTTCCTCGTTAAAGGGACCAGCCGGCCATGTGGTCCCTCTCTTGGTTTCTCTTGCCCTTTTCCCCTTCCCTTGGCCTCTCTTGGCCCCCTCCCCTTTCTTTATCGGGGCGCCATCTCCTCCCCTCCATCTCCACCTAATAAACCACTTTCATATAAAATCTGTTGTAATCATCATGATTTAATTTGTCCCTTTACATTTGGTGCCGTGACTCGGATGGGTTCTCCTGGCCTACCCAAAAATCCTCATTAGACTCCAATGGCTACAACAGATTCCTTTCTGCTCTATGCCTAAAAATCTTTACCTTTCCTCAACTATCTACTGTGCATGGCACATCTGTCCTGCTGCCTGCAGCTGCAGGGAAAGTGGCCTCCCAGCTCCCTGTGGAGGCCAGTCCAGTACCTGCTGCTCAAACTTGTTCCATTACTCTGAACTTCTGAGCACTCCCGCTTCTCCAAAATCAACTTGAAAAAGTCCCTGGTGCTCCCTAACCTCAACCTAAAAACCTTTACTTTCTCTCATTGCTTTTATGCACCCAGCTGCTCAGAGCAGAGCCCCGGAGACTCATGCCATGCTAAAATCAGCTTGGGAAAATCTGGCACGCTGCTTTAGGTAATAAATCGCTGGGAACCCTGTACACAGATTTGCACACATAGCTGCCTGAGCGTGATTTTGAATCTCCCGCCAAGACACTTGCCGCCATGTTGGGTTTGGGAGGAAGTGGGCAGAGCCACAGCTTCACTATCAACTCCATGTGGTTTTGCAGCCATTTTGACTCGGGACAATTTGGCTCCATCTTGCCATGTGCTCCCCCCTCTCCCACTCCTGCACAACTCCAAACCATGACACGCGTGTACCCCCACTCCTGTGTCTTTCAATATTCTGACTACTCTAAGTGTTTTTCCCAAGCTTTAAAAAATCTTTTCTTCCTGATTTCTGTATACTCTGTTGTTAAAAAAATAGATATATAAGTTTTAAATGCTTTAAATTCTTAATCTAATGATTTATATAATTTTTTCACTGGGTTTACAAGACTGCCTTAATCAAAACTGTTTTTATCTTCTTTTTAATTTTTTTTAACTTTTATTAATTATGCTTTATTTGCTTTGTATCCCCCCATAAACCCCTCTTCCCTCTCCTCCTAATCCCACCTTCCCTCCCTTCTTCACGAATGCCCCTCCCCAGTTCCACTGATAGGGGAGGTCCTTTTCTTCTTCCTTCTGATCCTAGTCCTGATCTCACCAGTAGTGGCTGCAGTGTCATCTTCCGTGGCCTGGTAAGGCTGCTCTCCCCTCAGGGGGAGGTTATCAAAGAACAGCCCAATCAGTTCATGTCAGAGACAGTCCCTGTTCTCATTACTATGGAACCCACCTGGACACTGACCTGCCATGGGCTACATCTGTGCAAGGGTCTTAGGTTATCTCCATGCACAGTACTTGGTTGGAGTATGAGTCTCAGAAAAGACCCCTGTGCTCAGATTTTTTGGTTCTATTGCTTTTCTTGTGAAGCTCCTGTCCTCTCCAGATCTTACTGTTTCCCACTTCTTTCATAAGATTCCATGAACCAGAACAACAACGAGCCTCATTTTAAATTGGTATGGATTTTTAAAAAAAATTCAAAGTTACGTTTTACTATCTATAATTCAACCCTGCTTCAAAATAAATTTTATATGATAATAAAATTTCAAAGTTATAAATATCTATTCAAATTAAGTTGGTTTAAAATGTACATCTAAATGCTTATGTCTTTCCAATTCCTGAATTAATAAATGCTGTTGCTGTTTCTCCTGCCATATGCTGCCTATGATCGGGATTCACCATTGGGCCTTTTGGCTAATGGTTTGCTATAATAAATTCAAATGTAATTTTAAAATTGCTTTATACTGTTCTATTATATTGTTGGTTTTAAAACTCATAAATCAGGTTGGTTACCACATACAACATTTTACCAATATTCTAAATTAAGATCTATTAATTTTAGAGGATTTATTTATGTTAAAACTTGGTCATTATGCTATATCTCTACTATCAAAAGGTTAAAATATGCTTGGTATTATTTTCTAAAAATAGTATTATTATTAATCTATAGTATAGCCTTAGACTTCTATAAACTATAAACTTTTTCTATACTAAATCCTACAGAAAACTCTTGTGCTCTCACTTTAATGGTCTATATTTATGACTTTTAAGACTCCAACTTAACAGGGACAAAACGTAAAGTCCTAATATTTAATGATTAACGGATGTAACTTAATAGTCACCTCATAGATGTCCAAATACATATATTTCTACAGATGCAAACATGGTCTCACTGCAATCTTTAATAAACAGCTGAGGATGGTCACTGTGTCACCATACAGGAGTTGGTAAAAATAATAAAAATAATAGCCTTCCCAACAGGCTCATCCAGAACAATAACTATGCTCCAGACCTTGGCTGCTGCTCTGAGGCTGTTGGCATTCCCACACAAAAAACAAGAGGTTTGCTGTGCCCCATTCCACTGGGTATAGCCAAAAGTCAGTTCTGCCAGGTGACTGTTTCAAATGCAGCTGAAGGGGACATTGGTCCCACTGCTGCCTCAACAAGCCACACACTGCCTGCTAGCAGACTGGCCTGTGGACATCAAAATGCTCCCAAGCAGACTTGTCCTCTGTGCCTAGCCATCGAGGTTCAACCATAAACACTTCCAGCCTTATAGCTCCTTGGCCTGGCAGAAGACAAATAAATGGCTCCTTGATTCAGCAACCTCTACCACCCTCGCCCAGCCCAGAGTAACATCGCAGGTCTATTTTGGCCTCACATTGTGATCCCAAGGACATGTTGCCAACTTCTGTCTTGGGAGACCTCAGATTCCTTCTCAGTTCTCTTCATATGCAGGAGACCAGGCCTTACGCCTAATTCCTAAGGATGCTACTACTGTCAGGCTTAAACACAATATGCCTTGTTGCCAGACTCAAGAAACAGGCCTAAATGTAACCTTTTAACACCCCTTTATTTAGCTAAAGGACAATAAATGTTCACAGCAGTCTCACCTATATTTCATGGTAAATAACTAAATACAAAGTCCCCCCCCAAAAAAAATATTGTTTGAGAATCTTAAAAAGTTTCTTAAGATTGGTAAACACCAGTTATACATGTTTGAGAGTCTAAAAACATCTTAAGGTTGATAAATGCAAGTTATAAATGTTTGAGGGTCTAAGAAAATGTTTATATACATATATATTTTTTTGAATTTTATTTTTTTCTTATCAGTTACATTATATTAACACCGTATCCCAGCCGTGTCCCGATCCCTCATTCCCTCAAGGTTGGTAAATGCAAGTTATAAAGGTTACAAGGTGTAAGGTAATTTAAGGTATCCTAAATAGGTAAAAAATACTTAATATTTCCTCCTGTTCCTGTGCTACGCTACTGTTATATTGATTGTCCAGAACTTTGACCTTTTTCAATAGAGCTCTAATTTATTAATATAACTCTAATACAAAAACATTCCATTAAACCACCCACTAATATGGTTCCAAGCTCAAGCTTTTAAATCTCCACAATGTATGCTTATACTAAAAGTTAAGATAAAGTGAGTTTCCCTTCTATTTCATGAAAAGCTTGTGCCTTTTCAGAGCTCACCTTAAAGAATGCTTATGCTGTTAACACAAATCTGTATGTCCATTGTTTTTTCTACAGTGTATATTTCAGTGCATATTACAATTATGATACTAACAAATTAAAGTTTTATCCCCTTTGTGAATCTTAAGAGTAATTCTTATAAGCTGCAGGAAATCACCTAAATCCACCTCTCAGGTCAATTGGGCTCCAGATAAGTACTACACTTATTGCCTATCTCAGAAGAGGAGATGTTTCCTCTTTCCCTGGTATTGGGACTTCCCTTTCCTGGCTACCATATTGCTATCCACTGCATGCAACACCAGCTAGATATGGTTGACCCTCTGCTGACCTCCATTTAGGGCTTCTTTTCCCTTGGGAGAATCTCCCACACACAGTCCCTGCCTCCCCTCCCCATGCTGGCACAGGAAAATCCTAGTGCTAGGTGGACTGTGCTCTCTTGGGCAACTATGCCCCTGGTCTCTGGCCAAAAGCTGATGAGCATTGGACCAGGTAGGACCATCTCTACTGAGTCATACTTTGCCTTTGGGATGCCTCTGGAAGGTTATGGGCTTCTCTGCCTCCCAATGAGAAACGTCCAGACGCCCATTCCTCCAGATTCTCCTCTGGGACATCTTCTGGAGAATTTCAGGTTTCGACACCTAGTGCCCACTTTAAGGCTTCTAAGTTTATACACTTCTGTAACCCAACCTCGCCTCAATGACAGATCCAGAACAAAGCCTTTTTAATTACTGCCAGTGATTGGGTAAATGAAGGTTCTATCAGGTAAATAGAGGTTCCCATGTTCAAGTCTCATTATTGCAAACCTTCCACCTCTGTTCACTCTCCCAAATGTTTTAAATATATACCTAAAGGATTTTCTCCGTAACCTGCTTAAACTTTTTGCCTATATATATGTTTCAGTATCCTGCCAGACACAGATGTTTCCTATATCCACAGTAGCACCAAAGCAACCACCACAAGTGTTCAACTCTGACCTCACAGACTTCCATCAATCTGGACCTGCACTTTCCCTCCCAGCCATGGATGTTCTTGCAGACCCTGGACAGTATCAAAGCAGCCTGTTCTTCCTGGAGTTGGCCAGCATTTCAGCCTTTTGACCTCCCTACAGCGCCGCCAGTGTCAGCAGGAAGTAGCCAGAAGAGAATCTATGCCTGTTAATCACTTATTAACAAAAGGTTGGAATGGTGTGCTTCAGGACCAGGACAAGCAGCTCCAGGTCCTCCCAGCATTCCTCAGTCCCCACCTGCTGCCTTGCATGGCTTGAAACTCTCTATTGACAACCCTCTACCCTAAATTTTCCAGGGCAGAGGCTTCCCTTCCTCCTCTCCACCATGTAATCTGACCATTTTGTTGCTATTATTTCTTCTCTCTCTCTCTTAATCCCTTGCACGAAAACCAAGAGCTGCTTCCAAAAAAACTAAATTTATATACTTTAACTTTCCTTACATGAGAAGCAGCCCAAGTTTTTTAATTATAGAAAAAGGGAGGAATGTAAGGATTTTGGAAATAAACCTGCCCCTGGATTGCCTAGCAATTTATGATGTCATCCTGTTGCTGGTCAGGTGGCCACACCTGGAAGGCGTGGTTACCTTCCCCCTTAAAGGGACCAGCTGGCTGTGGTCCTTCTCTTAGTATCTCTTGCTGTCTTCCCCTTCTTTGGGCCTCTCTTGGCCCTCTCCCTTTTCTCTGTCGGGGTGTCCCTCTCTCTTTCTCCCCATCATATCCTGCCCTCCCTTCTCTCCCAGTCTACACCTCCAGCTAATAAACCTCTTTCATATAAAACATCTGTTGTAATCATCATGATTTAGTTAGCCCCCTTACACTATGATCCTTTGGAACCATAGTTATATATATTTGTGAGCCACAATGTGAGTGTGTGGAACTTAATCTGGGTCCTATGCACTAGCAACAGGTGGTCTGAACTGCTGAGTTATCTCTAGGGTCTCCTTTGGTATTTGGTAACAGTGATGAAAACTGACTAACACAAAAGAAGGGGATTATATTACACTTAATGCTCAAATGAAGACAAAGAATTAGTAGGCATCTGTTTCCAGGGTCAAAGCGTTCCTTTGATTCTACCACAGACATGGGCAGATACAAAACAGCCATATCCTTCCATCAATATTCATATGAACATCAGTGCACAGTGATTTGAAAACTGATGTAAAATCTTGGTTTTTTTACCCCACACATATCTGGAGGTTTGGCTTCTCAATAAAGGCAGAAGGAGCTGGAAGCTCTAAGCCTTACATTCCTCATATTCCTCTCAAGTCATCATGGGTACCTGACCCTGAGATATTCCATTCATTTTTTAGTATCTGACAGGTATTAGAATTTGCAAACTCATTTGAGCCTCAAAGAGAGGCTCTGGCTTGTTCAGTACCTTAAAATTATCCTGCCAGATGGTGGTGGCAGCGCTTGCCCTTGATTCCAGCACTTGGGAGACAGAGGCAAGTGAATCTCTGTGAGTTCTAGGCCACTCTGACCTACAGAGTGAGTTCCAGCACAGCCAGGAATACACAGAGGAACCATCTTGAAAAAGCAAGCAGGCAAGCAAACTAACAAAACAAAACAACCCACCCAAAAGCAACCAAACAAGCTGAGAAAAAAATTGGGAGGCTCATTTTGTTTTTCAGCCACAGTTATCCCACAATCTAGTTGAATTAAAAAAAAAAGACTCTTAGAAAAAGTAAACCAAAGGAATTCATAGGCAATATGGAGAACTTAGTGAAAAAAATGAGGAAAATATAAAAAGAAACTTTTGGATGGTAGAATAAGAACTGGCACTTTAGAAACTACACATAATCTATGCAATGGGTTCTCAGTCTGGGCACCAGTAACATATTAATCCAGGTAATTCTTTATTATGGTCTACTGCCCTATTTATTGTAGGCTACATAGACACATCCTTTGCCTTTATTTACTAGCTGCTAGAGCATTCACTCATATTTTGCCACTGCAAATGATGTTTGGCATGACTAAATATCGACAGGAAGTCATATCTCTATGGTTGAGAACCACTGCTCTCAACATAGCTCTATGTAGAGAGCACACCAATGGGCACAAGCCATGTGAAACCAAGTCTCCCCTACTGTTTTAGATAGAAAAAAGTATCAAAATGTTCACAGGTTATTAAGACTTTAAATACTGGGTTGAAGTTCAGGAAAAAGAACGACTTCCTTCAATTTATGAAGAAAGCAGTCTGCCTAGAGTTAGTGATCCTGGTACCAAATGCTTTAGGTTTTAGAATTAAAATGAGTCCCTGAGATAAACAGTTCTCTGTTTCTCCACATGAAAGGTTTCATCCTTACTTGGGTGGTAAGATGAGGTATGAAACCATATTGTGGTGAACAGTGGCATGAATAGGTGCTATTCAGCTCCCAGTGAAGATACCATTGTTCTTTCTTTTTAACCAAGTCATGCCACTTAGAGAACCCATGTGGACTGAGGAAAGTTTATTATTTAAAAAGAAGAAAGGAAAAGATGCCCAACTCAGTGTAATGCACTGTCCTGGATGAGGTCCTGAAACAAATTGAGGATATTAGCAGGATACTGATGCAAACAAATATGAATCAAGTCTATCATTTTGTCCAAGGCTGGTATACTATGTTATTGGGGGTGGGGGAGGGAACAAAATGCTGTATCATTTGTTTTTCTAACTTTGAAATATATCTAAAACTATTTAAAAATTAAAAAAAATGACCTTTAAAAGCTCATTCTTCCAGGTACTAACTGTATTTGAGTAAAGGTCTAAAATTCACTTGTTATATTATGAGAAAATGGAGGCCTGGGCTGCTTCTTGATGTGTTTCAAAAAACTGAAAACTCAAATTTGTAGCAAGAATGGAAATGACACACAAAGCCAAAGTTTCTGACCCAGGTGAAACTATGAAAATAATCTACTATTGCCATCTCCCTCATCTGAAGAAAAACACGTCTGAACTGACATGAAACATTTTTTTTTGTGGCTGCTCTTTGGGGGAAATATATTTGTTAAAAAGGAAGTGGTCAGCTTAGAGTCCCAACCAGTTTTATTTTTATGGCCCTGGTAAAGGTTTCATAGGTGGCTGATAAAACCATCTCTAAATCCTTTAAAATTTTTTTTATTAATTACAATTTATTCACATTGTATGTCAGCTGTAGCCTCCATCTCCTCCCAATTCCACCCTCCATTCATCATCTCCTCCCATGCCCCTCCCCATGTCCACTGATAGGGGAGGTCCTCATCTCCTTTCCTCTGAACTTAGCCTATCAAGTCTCATCAGGACTGGATTCATTGTCTTCCTCTGTGGCCTGGTAAGGCTGCTCCCCACTCAGAGGGAGGTAATCCAAGAGCCAGCCACTGAGTTCATGTCAGAGACAGTCCATGTTCCCATTAACTAAGAACTGACTTTCCATGGTTCTATCTGTGAGAGAAGTTATCTCCACACAAGGTCCTTCGTTAGAGTATCAGTCTGAGAAAAGATCCCTTGGCCCAGATTTTATGGTTCTGTTGCTCTACTTGTGGAGCTCCTATTTCCTCCAGGTCTTTCTTTCTCCCCTTTCTTTCATAAGATACCCTGCACTCTACCCAAGGTTTGGTTATGAGTCTCATCATCTGCTTTGACACTCTGCTGGGTAGAATCTTACAGAGGCCCTCTGTGGTAGGCTTCTGTCCTGTTTCCTATTTTCTCCCTCTTCCAATGTCTGTCCCATTTGCCTTTCTGAATGAGGATTGATCATCTTACCCAGGGTTTTCCTTCTTGCTTGGCTTCTTTAGGTGTACAGATTTTAGTATGATTATCCTATATTACATGTCTAATATCCACTTATAAGTGATTCTGAATATTATGAATAAAGCCTCTATGAACATGGTTGACCAAATGTCCTAGTTGTATACTGAGCATATTTAGGATATATGCCTCAAAGTGCTTTAGCTGGATTTTAAGGAAGCACTATTCCTAATTGTCTGAGAAAGCCCCAGATTGCTTTCCAAAGTGGTTGTACAAGTTTACATTACCACCAGCAATGGAGGAGAGATCCCCTTTCTCCACATCCTCTCCAGCATGTGTTGTCAATTGAGTTTTTATTTTTAGTCATTACAATGGAGTAAGGCGAAATCTTAGGGTCATTTTGATTTGCATTTTCCTAATGACTAAGGATGTTGAGGATTTTTAAGTGTTTCTCTGCTATTCAATATTCTTATATTGAGAATTCTCTGTTTCGGTTTGTATCCCAATTTTTTTACTTGAATTACTTGATTTGTTGTTGTTTTAACTTCTTGAGTTCTTTCTATACTCTGGATAATAGACCTCTGTCAGATATAGGGTTGGTGAAGATCCTTTCCAATCTGTAGGCTCTCATTTTGTTCTGATGACAGTGTATTTTGCTTTACAGAAGCTTTTCAGTTTCACGAGGTCCCATTTTTGACTGTTGCTCTTAGAGTCTGTGCTGTTGGTGTTTTGTTCAGGAATTTGTCTCCTGTGCCAATGAGGTCAAGGCTCTTCCCCAATTTTTCTTCTAACAAGTTTGTCTGTTTCTTCTAACAAGTCTGTCTATTTTTATGTGTCTGATCCACTTGGGCTTTAGGTTTATGCAGGGTGATAAGTTTGGATCTATTCACATTTTTCTACATGTAGACATCAAGTTAGACCAGCACCATTTGTTGAAGATGTTATATTATTTCCATTGTATGGTTATGGTTTCTTCATCAAAAATCAGATATCCAAAAGTGTGTGGGTTTATTTCTGTGTCTTTTATTTGATTCTTTGATCCACCATTCTGTTTCTATGCCAGTATCATGCAGTTTTTATTACTGCTGTTCTATAGTACAGCTTGAGATCAGGGATGGAGATACCTCCAGGAGATCTTTCATTGTAGAGGATTGTTTTAGTGATTCTTGGTTTCTTGTTATTCCGTATGAAGTTAAGAATATTTTTTGCAAGGTTTGTGAAGAACTGTGTTGGTACTTTATGTCCTTTGTGGCTATTGTGAAGGGTGTTGTTTCCTAATCTCTTTTTCAGCCCTTTTGTCTTTTGTATACAGGAGGGCTACTGATTTTTCTGAGTTAATTTTGTATCCAGTCACTTTGCTGAAGGTGTACTATAGAGCAACAGTAATAAAAACTGCATCATGCTGATATAGAAACAGAACAGTGGATCAATGGAATCGAACAGAATTCCCTGAAATAAACTCACATACCTATGTACACCTGATGTTTGACAAAGATGCCAAAACCATACAATGGAAAAAAATATAGCACCTTCAACAAATGGTGCTGGTCCAACTAGATGTTTACATGTAGAAAAATGTGAATAGATCCATACTTCTCACCCTGCACATAACTAATGTTCAAGTGGATCAAAGACCTCAATATAAAACCAGACACACTAAACCTGTTAGAAGAAAAAGTGAGGAAGAGCCTTGACCTATTGGCACAGGAGACAACTTCCTGAGCAGAACACTAACAGCACAGAATTTAAGATCAACACTCAATAAAAGGGACCTCATGAAACTGAAAACCTTCTGTAAAGCAAAGAACACTGTCATCATAACAAAATGACAGTCTACAGACTGGGAAAAGATCTTCACCAACCCTGTATCTGACAGAGGTCTAATATCCAGAAGATATAAAAAACTGAAAAAGTTAAAAACCAACAAACCAAATAATCCAACTAGAAAATGGGGTACAGAACTAAAGAGAGAATTCTCAATAGAGGAATATTGAATGGCAGAGAAACAATTAAGGAAATGTACAACATCCTTAGTCATCAGGGAAATGTAAATCAAAATGACCCTGCGATTTCACCTTACACCCATCAGAATGGCTAAGATCAAAAACTCAAGTGACAACACATGCTGGAGAGGTTGTGGAGAAAGGGGAACCCTCCCCCACTGCTGGTGGGAATGTAAACTTGTACAAAAACTCTAGAAATCAATCTGTGGCTTTCTCAGACAATTAGGAATAGTGCTTCCTCAAGATCCAGCTATACCACTCCTAGGCATATATCCAAAAGACACTCAAGTATGCAACAAAGACATCTGCTCAACGATGTTTGTAGTAGCTTTATGTGTAATAGCAGAAGCTGAAAACAGCCCAGATGCCCCTCAAGTGAGGAATGAATACAGAAGATGTAGTACATCTACACAATGGAATATTACTCAAAAATAAAAAAACAAGGAAGTCGTGAAATTTGCAGGTAAATGGTGAGAACTGTATAAGATCATCCTGAGTGATGTATCCTAGAAGCAGAAAGACGCACAGAGCATATACTTACTCATAAGTGGATATTAGACATATTAATACAGAATAAATATATGAAAATCTGTACATATAAAGAAGCTAATCAAGAAGGAGGACTCTGGCTAAGATGCTCAATCCCCATTCAAAAAGGTGAAGAGGATGGACGTTGGAGGAGTGAGGAAACAGGGAACAGGACAGGAGCCTACCACAGAGGACTTCTGAAAGGATCTAACCTGCAGGGTATCGAGGCAGATGCTGAGACTCATAGCCAACCTTTGGGCAGAGTGCAGGGAATCTTATGAAAGAAGGGAGATATAGAAATATCTGGAGGGAACAGGAGCTCCACAAGGAGAGCAACATATCCAAAATGTCTGGGACCTGGGATCTTTTCTGAGACTGATACTCCAGCCAATAACCACTCATGGAGAAGGCCTGGAACCCCTGCACAGAGATAGCCTATGGCACTTCAGTGTCCAAGTGGTCTCCATAGTAATGGGGACAGAGACTGTCTGTGACAGGAACTGATTGACCTGCACTTTTACCACCTCCCTCTGAGGGGGGATCAGCCTTACCATGCCACAGAGGAAGACAGTTCAGCCATTCCTGATGAGACCTGATAGACTAGGACAGAAGGAAGGGGAGAAGGAACTCCTTTATCTGTGGGCTGGGGGAGGGGCACAGGTGGGGAAGAGGGAGGCAGGGTGGGATTGGGAGAAGAAGAGGGAGGGAGGTACAGGGGGCATACAAAGTGAATAAACTGTAATTAATAAAAATAAAAATAATTTAAAAATTAAAAAAAGATATATAAAAAAGAAAATATTTTCTGGGCCTTGGAGACAGGAATCTTAGTTTTCTTCTATTTCTGTTATTCTTATGTTTTGCATTTTCATGTTGTCTTGGATTTCTTTAGCTTTCTGTGTCAGGAATTTTTTAGTTTTAACATTTTCTTTGATGGATACATCGATTTTTTTTCCATCGTATCTTCCTCACCTTGTGTTCTTTCTTCCATCTCTTGTATTCTCTTGGTTATGCTTACCTCTGTAGTTCCTATTTTCTTCCCTAAGTTCTTCATCTCCATGATTTCCTCCGTTTGTGTTTTCTTTAATTTTTCCAATTCTATCTTCAGATCTTGAGCTGTTCTGTTGATTTCCTTCACCTGTCTGACTGTATTTTCCTTTAATTATTTCACCTGTTTGTTGAACATTCCTCTGTTTCTTTTATTTCTTTCAGTGATTTAATCGTTTCCTCTCTGAAGGCTGCAAATGGTTTGGCTGCATCTTCCTTTTATTTCTTAACAGATGGCCATAATCTGTTTGACTTCATCTACTTCTATTTTGTTACACATTCTGTTTGTTTCCTCCATTATCCTCTTCATAAGCATCGATGTAAGGTCATCTTTTTGAATTTCACTTATGATGGGGTATCCAGGACCGCTTGCTCCTGTATAACTGGGTTCTGGAAATATCATATTGCTTTGGCTTTTGTTGGTTATACTTTTATCCTGGCTGCTACCAATATGGCTGTGTCAGGTACTGGCTGTTAGTTTCTGGTGCTTCCTGAAATCCTGGGGTGGGGAGAATCCCCTTGGCAGGAATATATTTTTTCCTGAAGGAGGACTCCTCAGCTTTTTTGGTAAGGTCACCGAATGGCTGGTGCTTCTCATGAATTGCCACTGCTCACCACATGCAGTGGACCTGAGTGGTAACTATGGTGTTTGGTAGTCAGGGAGGCTCTCCTCTCACCAGGAGAAGACCTGGAGACAGCTGCCTTGCTGCTGAGTTTAGTGAGCTGCTGCTGCTGCTCTTTCACTGTGTTTTCTGGGCACAGCCCTCTTGAAGAACCACGGAGCACCACAGTTTGGTCAGTTTAGCTAGGGATAACTGGTTGCACCTTGGAGAAGTATTTGGGGGCTGTTGCTGTGGATCTCAGTCTTCTGTAGGTCTGAGGTTGGAGCTGTGTGCCCTGGTACCCAAGCTGTAATCAGTGGAAGGTGAGGACAGCACTCATGTGTGCTACAGGAGGCTAGAGTCCGGAGTCTGGGGGAACCCAGAAACTTCCTGACCTGGGTGTCCTGAGGTTGAATCTGATGTTTCCCTCACTGTGGGGTTTCTTCCCGACAGGGAGACCCAGTCTGTGTTGTTTTGGGATCAACAGTTCAGTCTAGGATGGTGAGTAGTGCACGCAGGTGCAGGTTAGTGGATCAGTGCTGGTGACTGGGAACCTGCAGGAACCTGGGAACTTTTCCAGAGAACTTTTCGGGGCTGGGATGTTAGCTAAGTGTCCTGAGTTCGGACAGGAAGCTTCCCTCGCCGTGGGGTTTCCTTCTCATATGGAAGCCCAGTCTCTGGTGCTCTGGGGCCTACAGTTTTGTCTGTGAGTTTCGCATGCAGGCAGTTCTCTGGGCTGGAGGCTGAGCACCTGCCAACCATGGGACCTTTTCCAGGGATTATCTGGGTGACCTGAGGTCAGTCTCGATTACTTCTTTCACTGTGGGGTTTTCTTTTTTACTTTTTATTTTTAATTTTTATTAATTACACTTTATTCACTTTGTATTCCCCCATAACCCCTCCGTCCTCCCTTCTTAATCCCACCTTCCCTCCCCCTTCTTTAAGCATGCCCCTCTCCAAGTCCACTGATAGGGGAGGACTTCCTCTCCTTCCTTCTGATCCTAGTCTATCAGATCTCATCAGGAGTGGATGCACTGTCATCTTCTGTGGTCTGGTAAGGCTGCTCCCCCCCCCTCAGGGGGAGGTGATCAAAGAGCAGGCCAATCATTTCTTGTCAGAGGTAGTCCCTCTTCCCATTACTATGGAACCCACTTGGACACTGAACTGTCATGGGCTACATCTGTGCAGGGTTTCTAGGTTATCTCCATTCATGGTACTTGGTTGGAATATGAGTCTCCACTGTGGGTTTTTTCTATTGATTGGAAATCTCAGTCTCTGGTGTTCTTGTGCCCACAGTTCAGTCTGAGATAGTGATCAGAGCATGCAAGCATGTGGTTCCGGGCTGGGATGGAGTACCTGCTGGGACATGGCAACTCTTCTGGGGTTTATCTGGGTGATCTGAGAATGGACCTGATTATTTCCGACACCATTGGGTTTCCTCTCACTTGGGAAACACAATCTCTGGTGTTTTAGGGCTCAAAGTCTGTTGGTGCCTGTGCAGTCACCGGTTTCCTGCTCATCAGACACAATGTCCTCCCTATGCTTCCATCTTGGATCTCCCTGATTTAGATTTTTAAAGTTTGTGGTGTATAGGCTTTTGTAGTAAGACCTAATGATTGGATTTCCTCAGAGTTTGAATGTTATGTCCCCCTTTTCATTTTTGAATTTGTTGATTGGGTTAGTTTCTGTCTGACTTCTAGTTAGTTTGGCTAATGGTTTGTCTATCTTTGATTTTCTCAAAGAACCAGTTCTGGGTCTCATTGATTGTTTGAATTGTTTTCTTTATTTCTAGTTCATTGATTTCAGCTCTGAGTTTGATTATTTCCAATCATTTACTCCTCTTTGTTGTGTCTGCTCCTCTTTTCCTAGGGCTTTTAGGTGTGCCATTAAGTTGCTTGTATGATATGTCTCAAACTTCTTTCTGGAGGCACTTAGTGCTATGAACTTTCCTCTTAACACTACTTTCATTGTGTTCCATAAGTTTAGGTAAGTTTTGCCTTCATTTCATTGAATTTTAGGAAGTCTCTAAGTTCTTCTGTGACCAAGCTGTCATAGAATAGAGAGTTGTTTAGTTTCCTTGTGTATGTAGGCTTTTTGTTATTTCTGTTGTTGTTGAGGTCTAGTTTTAGGTCATGGTGGTCTGATAGGATACAAGGGATTATTTTTATCTTCTTGTATCTGTTGATGCTTGCTTTATGCCTGACTATATGGTCATTTTTTTATGAAGGTTCCTTTAAGTGTTGAAAATAATGTATACTCTTTTGAGTTTGGGGGAAAAGTTCTGTAGATCTCTATTAGGCCCATTTGATTTAGGACCTCTGCAAGTGTCATTACCTCTCTGTTTAGCTTTTGTCTAGATGATCTGTCCTTGATGAGAGTGGAAGGTTGAGCTCTCCCCCTATTAAGGTATTACGATGGATGTGTGATTTAAGCTTTAATAATGTTTCATTTACAAATGCAGGTGCTCTTGTATTTAGGGCACAGATGTTCAGAATTATGATGTCCTCTTGGTGGATTTTTCCTTTGATGAAAGTGACGTGCTCCTCCTCAATTTTTTTGATTAATTTTGGTTAAAAGTCTATTTTTATTAGATATTAGGATAGCTGCCCCAGCTCATTGTCTGGGTCAGTTTGCTTGAAAAATATTTTTCCAGGCTTTTACTCTGAGGTAGTGTTTACCTTTGTTGCAGAGGTGTGTCTCTTGAATGCAGCAGAATAATGGATCTTGTTTCTGCAAACATTCTGTTAGTCTGTGTCTTTTTTTGGAGAGTTGTGTCCATTGATGTTAGTAGATAATAGTGACCAATGAATATTAGTTCCCTTTATTGTAGAGTTGGTGGTGTTACTGTGTTTCTATGCTTGTTTTCTTTTATTTTATTTTTTTGTTGTGAATTTATATGTATCCTGTCTTTTCTTGGATGTAGTTGTTTTTGCTGGATTAGTTTTTTTTTTTTTCTAGTATCTTTTGTAGGTCTGAGTTGCTGTGTAGATATTGCATATGTTCAGTTTGTCATGGAATATTTTGTTTTCTCCATCTATGTTTATTGAAAGTTTTTCTGGGTATAGTAACATGGATTGGCATCTGTGGTCTCTTAGAGTCTGCATGACATCTGCCCAGGTCCTTCTGGCTTTCATAGTTTCTTTTGAGAATTCTGGTGTGACTCTGATAGGTCTACCTTTATAGGTTACTTGGTTTTTTTTTCCCTTGCTGCTCTTAATATTTTTTCTTTGTTCTGTAGAGTTAGTGTTTTGGCTATTATGTGATGTGTAGAGTATCTTTTCTGATCTAGTCTATTTGTTGTTTTGTAGACCTCCTGCATGTTAATTGACATATCTTTCTTTAAGTTGAGAAAGTTTTCTTCTATGATTTTCTTCAAAACATTTTTTTGGACCTTGGAGTCTGGAATCTTCTTTTTCATCTATTCCAATTATTCTTAAATTTCATTTTTTATGACATCCATGATTTCATGGATGTTTTGTGTTTGGAACTTTTCTGATTTTACTTTTTCATTGAGAGATATATCAATTTCTGCAACTGTATGTTCAGTGCCTTAGATTCTCTTTGCCATCTATTATAGTCTGTTGGTGATGCTTACCTTTGTGGTTCCTGATCTTTTCTCTAAGTTGTCCAGCTCCAGGGGTTTCTCTGTGTTTTCTTTATTGATTCTAATTCTGTTTTCATGTCTGGCACCATTTGCTTTATCTGTTTCACTGTGGATTCCTGTTTGTCCATCATGGCCCCTATTGTTTCATTTGTTTCTTCTGTATGTGCCTCTACTTTTGCCTCTACACATGCCTCTGTTTGGCTGTAATTCCCAGTGTTTCTATGAGAGATTGTTTGTCTCTTCTTTATGTGCCTCTAATAACTGGGTAAGCATAGATTCAAGATCATTTTCCTGTATTTCCAATGAATTAGAACATCCATTGATTTTTGGGGTTGCTGGTGAAGCCATGATGTCCTGATTTTTGTTGGATGTGTTCTTACGCCGACCTCTAGCCATCCTCTTTCCGTAACATTCATTGTTTGTTCCTGGAGTCTGTACTTCATACTGGGTCCATCTGTCTCTGGTGTCTGGAATATTCTTCAAGAAGATGAGAGAGGTCCACCGGTTTAAGAATGGACATTGGTGTTTCAGCTATAGCTAAGAGAGGAAGATTGCAGGTTCTCAGGCATGTGTGTGCAAGCGAAGGTGTGTGAGTGGAAATGTATCTTGAGGGACAGGGTGGTAGAGCATGTAGATGCCTGGAAGTGTGGAGTTGTTTAAGCACAGGAGTGAGTGTGTGTGCTGGAGCTGTTTTCTGGCAAAAAGTGCATACACAGGTAACCTGAATACCTCAGTGGCCTACAGGTCTGTTGTACTGTCCTTCTAATATTCAGATCTGCCTGGGCTCCAGGAATTGTTTGCCTAGACTCCACTGGTTGACCCTCTGAATAGAGGCTTCAATGTTGAGAATGCTGTCCCAAGGATCCCTATGTTGCCTACAGAAGGGGTGTGGGTGGGAGAGATCTGATGTCTGGCTGTGTAGAGGCAAAAGTAGAGGCACCTACAGAAGAAACAAACGAAACAATAGGGGCCATGATGTCACAGAAGGACCTTGGATCTGGAGCTCTGCTTGCACTCACTTGAAGGAGCACTCACTTATTCGCAGGCCTAATTGAAAAGCACAGGATTTCTCTGTGTTCTCTACTCTCAGGGTTGTACCTGCGGGGCAAATGAGCTTGTAAGAGGTCTGTCAGCTCAGTGGTGTCCACTGTTTGGTTGCTGGGAAGGGAGACCCATACTTGGGGCAGCTATCTCTGCTGTCTCAGTCACCTAGTACAGAGGCTCCTGCTTGGGGCAGCCTCCTCTGCCTTTTCTTACACAGAGCACAGAGTCTTGTACTTGGGGCAACCACTGCCACATCTGCATGGAGGTAGGCCTGTGGTTGAGGAAAGGGAAAATGTGGGGCGGAGAGGTGAAGGGGTTGAATATTCGCCATTCTCAGTCCACAGAGCATCCATGGGTGATCTGGATCCAATCTGTCTTAACCTAGATGTTGTCCCCTCTTGCACAGGAAGCCTCAATGTTGATGTTCTGGCTTCAGCTGCCCCTCCACTCACCATTTTAGAGTTTCAGACCTGTGCCCCTCAGATATAGTGCATGCTGGTTGCCCCCTTCCTGTCATAAGTCCTTTTCTGTGTACTATTCAAACCTCGTATTTTTCACATATATCTGAGAACCTGAGTTCTACAGAACTTACTTTGTAAACAATATACATCTATGCTTATAAGCTATAATATTTCTTTAAATATAGATAACATATATTTATGTGTATATATAAATGTATAACCACATACCAAGTGAGTTTTAAAAAAATCTATAAATACATTATGAAAAAGTTTAACACAGGTTTGGTGTGGTGATGCAGACCTTGAGTCCCAAAACTCAGGAAGCAGAGGCAGTTGGAGATATGTATGTCTAGGGTGAGCTTGGTCAACAAAGTAAGATCTGTCTCAAATAATTGTGTAGCACTCTTATTTGTTACCAAAGTGAAAATTCCTTATTTCTTCCCCTTGTGCTTTAAACCTCTCAAAAACAAGGCAAGGCAAAGACTAAATGCTGTATTTTAGTTCTAGTTTGGAACAGGAATATTGTTAAAGAAGCAATTATATTATTAATGGTCTTTGCCCAAGGGAATCATTCATTGTATCTATGCTCAACATCTGCTACTTTTCAATGATTAATCTTATCCATGTAAGTAAAACTTGCCTGGTAAGTCCACCTGGAAAACAGATAAGGGTTGATAAAAGCAAGGCAGCAAAATCTCAGGGAGAGCCAGAAGAATGAGACAATGGAATGAGTCGAAACTGTACCTTTTACTTTGAGCTGCCTATTTAAAGTTCATCCAAAAAAATAAATAAATAAAATAAAAGGAAGGATAGCATCTCTTGCAGCAAAAGGAAAGGAGCTTCCCATTGATGGGGGATGCATGGGACCACTGCAATGCTATGGTCCAAGGTATGTCTTGGGGTGAAGTCTAGATAGGAAAAGAGCTATCACAGAGGTGTCTATTCTATTCTAACACAGAGGTATTTGTTTTAATTTTCCCAAAGCTTATTATATCATAGCTCATGATTACTCTCCTTTGCTTAGGTATTATTTATATTGTAATACTTATATGCTCACATATAATCTTCTCTCTAGAAAGTAGATTTATCATACATCCTTCTAGTCATTCATTTCATTCATCCATCTGTCTACCCAACACTGATTAGTCAGACATTGTTGAAGAAACTGAATGTTGTGTTTTATATCTAGATGAATAGGTACTATATGTGCCTCTGAGGGACTCAAGAGTTCAGTATTTGAGACAGATCTCGGAAAATGACTAAACCAAACAAAGAAATGCTTTGTGAACATTTTACTAGGTGTTAGGACAGATGAGTGAAAGATGACCCCAACTATTGTTTGCAAAGCCTAATGTTTAGTTTAGTCTTCAGAGGATAAAGTTACTCTTCTCTGGATTCTTTGAATTTTGGTGGCGTTTTCCTCAATAATCACATGGTGACTACAAGGTTTAGGAAATCCTTTCATCTTGACTCCTACCCTCTGAATGTTTTAGTTTTGGTAATATAACTCTTTATCATGGTGGTTTTCAACCTTCCTAGTGCTGTGATCCTTTAATATAGTTCCTCATGTTGTGGTGACCTTTAACAATAAAATTATTTTCATAACTGTAACTTTGCTACTGTTATAAATTGTAATGCAAATATATGATCTGCAGGATATCTGATATGTGTCTCTCATTAAATTGTTGTTCCACTCCCCCAAAGGGAATGTGACCCACAGGTTGAGAACTGCTTGCTTTATTGGGTAAGAATTCTATTGGTGAACAAACATGACACCATAACAACAAATTCCAGAGTAAGGTAATAGCTCTTTCAGTGGGAAGTAGAGTTTCAGCGAGTGAAAATTAAAAATACTGAAAAAGAAAAACAGCCTATAGTAAAAGTATGAAAAAAAAAATGATTCCAGCCCTACATAGCCCTACTATTTATTCAACATTGGCTGTCAACTAATTGTGTATATTTTTATGTACACAGGTATGTCATCATCAAGAAATACTTTGTTTTATTGCTTGTTGGTTCTTACATCTAACTCAAAAGACATCTATTTCTCTATCATCCTATCTTCAGAAACTCGTCCATGATGATTTACACAGAATGTGTGTAGGAATATGCGTATTATGTCATTTCTCTTGGCCCAAATTCTACAGAATTAGACTTTGTTTCTTCATCTTTATAGCACCATGTGGACTCATATTTCCAGAATTTGTTTTCAAATTATCCCCATATCCCTGGAGAAGGAAATGTTTCATGGTATTCTTAAGCAATAAAGATGCCTCTTGTTAGAGTGAAAGCTCCCTAAACCATGTGTGAAATATACTAATCCCCATAGTTTGTATGCTTCAGTGTTGGTAAAATAAAAAAATAAATAAAAATTAAAAAAAACTGTGGCCACAAAATGAGACCATGTTTTGAGTGTCTCACTGCTGTAGTGAGACTCAAGAAGTATGGAGGTTACCTTACTTCCAGCTCAATTAAACACTAAAAAAGAAATCTTTTTCTGGTTTGTATAAATTATTTTGTCAGGTCAATTAGTTCTAAAATTTTTTTCTTTATTACGTTCAAGAGGGACAAACAACTCCCAAAGATGCTTGAGTCTCAGAGCAAGTGTTTTCCTATTTCAAAAAATTGTTAAGATAATTGATTTATTAAGCATGTCCCTTATTCATTCAAAATGTGAGCCAAGGAAGCTGATCTAAGGACTTGAATGCAGGGTTAAAAGTCCAGCTATGGCGTTTCCTTAACTAGGCATTCTCTGTAATCACTCCTTGCTTCAAAAAAATAATGGTCATGATCAAATTATACCCTAGAAGGATCTTTTGCTCACTAACTTTTTTCCTACATTTAATTTCTATGAGCTGAAAAAAAAAGGAATTAAAAAAAGTCATAAGCACATGTTCAAAAGGAACAGGCTTGCTGGTATTCCTTTCAAAGCTGGGAGCTAGCCTATTCTTCCAGGATTCTCAATTTGCAGCCTTCATCTCCTGACCCTTACAAAGAAAATGATACTTAGTAACTTAGTCTAAGTAGACACTTAGTTTTCAGATAGAGAATTTTCTAAACATAAAATGAGAAAAAAATCATTGTTTTTATGAAATAATTTCTTTTGGCTTCATTTCTTTTCAAGACTTTCAAAGAAAGGAAGAGAATTAGAAATTAGAAATTAGAAATACCACACTCATTTCAAAAACAGCCTTAATAGCTAAGTGAAGAGAATAAAATCCAGAAGATAGGGACTGGGGATTCAGCTCAGTTTTTGGAGTGACTGGCTAACATTCATGATGCCAGACACATATATAACCAGAGGTGTTGACACCTACCCTGCAATTCTAGTATTTGGGAAGTAAATAAAGGAAGATCAACAATTCAAGGTCATGCTTGGATATAAAGGGAGAGAGGCAAGCCAGGGATACATGAGACTCGAGAGTCTTTGTTTAAAACAAAACAAAACAAAACAAAATACTATAAGGTAAAAAAGTCACCCAAATGATAGAATTTCATCAGTTTTTAAAACAAAACCAAAGCCTGTATGTAGTTGACACTAAAAAATGGAGTCTTAAAGTTGTTCGCATTTGGAGTATGATTATTTTTTTTGATCCATATGAAGGTCTAATTCCACCTACCTTGTTTTTGCTCTATAATGAACAAGTCAATCAGATATCCTTAAGACATGAACTTTAACACTTGGTAAATCCTAAAAATAACTCTCTTATATACAGTAACGTAAAAGATGACCCAAGTGGATGAAAACTTAGAGTTCTTTCTCTCCTCGCACCTTTTTGCAGAGCTAGATGATGTCATTGCCAAAGCCAACTTTCGCTTCTTTACTTCATTCACTCCTTCTAATTCACCTTTGCCCCATTTTGTTGCTTCATGTCTCCTGGGATAATTCTTCACTTCAGCCTTGGCAAAGCACTCTATAAATTCAAGCTAATCCCTGAGATATATATTTTTGGTTGCCAGTGCCCACTTTGGTACCAGTAGCCATTCCAATTCTAGGGAGTGAGAATGGAGAGGAGTCTACTAGGAGACAACATTTGGAAATGCTTCTCCCTTCTTATAAAACTACTTGCTTGGAAAGTCAGTACACTTCCTTATTTCTTCATGCTACTATGAACTTAGCAATGCCAGAAATTTCTTCAGTCATTTCATGATGATGAAGAAAGCCATCAAAGCAGCAAGAAGCTCCACTGATAAAAAAGAAGACAGACAGAAAGCCACTAAAGGCATGGAAGTAGCTTTTCCCTGGAGTAAAGTGATATTTTTTAAGTCATTGTAATTGAGCTTTTGTAACTTGTAGTAAATGTAGTTTAATAGTGCATAATATAAAACTGCTTTGTGATTTTCTACTTTTAGATTCATCAGACATGTCATACCTGGTATTCTTTTTTTTTAATTTTAATTTAATTCTATTAATTATAGTTTATTCACTTTGTACCCTCCCTGTAGCTCCTTCCATCTTCCCCTCCCACTCCCATCCTCCCTCCCCCTTCTCCACCCATGCCCCTCCCCCATTCACTAATAGGGGAAGTTTTCCTCTCCTTCCTTCTAATCCTAGTCTATCAGGTTTCATCAGGAGTGGCTGCATTGTCTTCCTCTGTGGCCTGGTAAGCTGCACCCACCTCGGGGGAGGTGATCAAAGAGCAGGCCACTGAGTTCATGTCAGAGACAGTCCTTGTTGCCATTACTAGGGAATCCACTTAGAGACATAGCTGCCATGGGCTATATCTGTGCAGGGGTTATAGGATATCTCCATGAATGGACTGTAGTTGTAGTATCAGTCTCAGAAAAGACCCCTGTGCCCATATTTTTTGGTTCTGTTGCTCTCCTTGTGGAGCTCTTGTCCTTTCCAGGTCTTACTATTTCACACTTTCTTCATAAGATTCCCTGCACTCTGCCCAAAGTTTGGCTATAAGTATCAGCATCTGCAGCACAGGCTCTAAGAGCAACAATCAACAAATGGGACTTCATGAAATTGAAAAGTTTCTGTAAAAGCAAAGGAACACTGTCGTCAGAACAAAACGATTGCTTACAGACTGGGAAAGGATCTTTACCAACCCAGTATTTGACAGAGGGTTAATATCAAGAATATATAAAGAACTCAAGAAGTTAAACAGGATCATAACAGGTATTCTTAAGCAAAGATATTCGTAGACATTTTCAATCTGTGTGCATATAAAATAGGGTGGGAAGAAGGATTACCAAAAACTCTAAACCTATAAATAAATAGTTTGTTACAGATAAATGTTGCTAACTTGTCAGTCATCAAACAAGAAAGTACTAATAAGATTATATTTAACCCATACTGGAGATTATTTTACTATTAAAATAATTCATTCAATGCACAACTTTTATATCTATGAACGTATAGGAGACTACTTATGTATCTATGGATATAAGGTGACATTAATTGTGTAAGAAATTCATGAAATGTTATTTACCTTTCTTGTTTAGTTCTACCACAGAATTGACTATATCATTTTGAAAAAAAATATTTATTCACACTTGTAAGGAGTAAAATCTGAGAATTATAAACTTCTGACCAGTCAAAAAACTCAATTACAAAATCAAATTTAGACAATGAAGACTTTGAAATTACTAGCATGAACTGCATGGATTGAATATAGAATTGAGAGTAACAATTTAAATCAAGGGTTGTCAAGATTTTTTTTTGTAAGGATCAAAACATTTTTTAATACTGCCTACAACCCAGTCTCTATTGAATCTACTCAGCTGTAACACTGTGGCCTTGCAATGTAGCCACAGACAATCCAGAAATAGATATGGATGGGTTTTAATAATTAAACTTTATTTTTAAAAACAAGCATTGGCTTACTGGCCTATGAGCTATAGTTTGCTATATCTATCTTAAGTGAAGATTTTTTTTAAATGTATTCTTTCAGAGTTTTCCATTTGTAAACATTTTGTAAATGCTAAGTCAATTTAAATAATCTTAAGGGTTTAAATTCAAATGATATACAACACCCAATTAGCTTAAAAACACAGCAATTAATTTCAATGGACACTTAATTAGTTATACCAATACAGGAACCAAGAACTTCCCATAAATACAGAAGCTTCTGATCATATTTCAAGAATGGGATGTTTGCAATTATCAAGTCTCCTTTAGGCAGTGATCCCAATGGAAACAATAGGGGCACTCTTTTTTAAATTTCAATTTATTTTTTATAATCAATTCACTTCACATCCTGACTGTAGCCCCTCCCTTGTCTCTTCCAGGTCCCACCTTCCCTTGCTCTTCACCCATGTCCCTATCCCCTATTCATTAGAAAGGGGAAGACCTCTTCTCCTACAAGCTGACACCAGGCTATCAAGTCTCATTAGAACTGCTGCATCTTCTTCCTCTGTGGCCTGACAACCCTTCCTACACACACACACACACACACACACACACACACACACACACACACACA
>NW_026592481.1:3463227-3495710 GCF_907164565.1 Psammomys obesus | reverse complement strand
ACACACACACACACACACACACACACACACACACACACACACACACAGAAACATACACCAGGAAAAAGTGATCAAAGAGCAAGCAACACAGTCAATGTCAGAGACAACCCCAACTCCCCTTAATAAGGAACCCACATGGAGACTGAGCTGCCTGTGGGCTACATCTGAGCAGGGGACCTAGGCCCTCTCTTTTTTATTTATTTTTAATTTATTATGATTTATTCACTTTATAACCCAGCTTTAGTCCCTCTCTCAAATCATCCCAATTCTGCCCTCCCTCTTCTTTTCCCTTGCCTCTCCCCTCAGACCACTGATAGGGGAGGTCCTCCTCCCCTTCCCTCTGACCCTAGCCTATCAGGTCTCACCAGGACTGGTTCCATCGTCTTCCTCTGTGGCCTGGTAAGGCTGCCCCCACTCAGGGGGAGATGATCAAAGAGCCAGCCAATGAGTTTGTATCAGAGACAGTCCCTGTTCCTCTTACTAGGGAACCCACATGGACTGTGAGCTGCCATGGGCTACATATGTGCAAGAGTTCTATGTTATCTCCATGAATGGTCCTTGGTTGCAGTATCAGTCTCAGAAAAGACACCTGGGCTCAGATTTTTTGGTTCTGTTTTTCTCCTTGTGGAGCTCCTGTCCCCTCCAGGTCTTTCTATCTCCCCCTTTTTTCATAAGATTCCCTGCACTCTGCCCAAAGTTTGGCTATGATTCTCAGCATCTGTTTTGATACCCTGCAGGGTAGAGTCTTTCAGTGGTTCTCTGTGGTAGGCTCCTGTCCTGTTCCCTGTTTTCTCCCTCTTCTGATGTCCATCCCATTTGCTTCTCTGCATGAGGATTGAGCACATTACCAAGGGTCCTCCTTCTTGCTTAGCTTTTTTAGGTGTATAGATTTTAGTATGACTATCCTATATTACATGTCTAATATCCACTTATAAGTGAGTATACACTATGTGTGTCTTTCTACTTTTGGGATACATCACTCAAGATGATCTTTTCTAGTTCCCATCATTTGCCTTTAGATTTCATGATTTCCTTGTTTTTAATTGCTGAGTAGTATTCTATTTTGTAAATATACCACAATTTCTGTATCCATTACTTAGCTGAGGGACACCTGGTTTGTTTCCAGACTCTGGTTGTAAGGAATAGAACTTCTATGAACATGGTTGAGCAAATGCCCTTGTTGTATACTTGAACATTTTTTTTTTGATATATGCCTAGGAGTGGTATAGATGGATCTTGAGGTACCACTATTCCTAATTTTCTGAGAAATTGTCAGATTGATTTCCAAAGTGGTAGTACAAGTTTACATTCCCACCAGCAATGGAGGAGGGTTCCTTTTTCTCCACCTCCTTACCAGCATGTGTTGTCACTTGACTTTTTATCTTAGCCATTCTGATGGGTGTAAGATGGAATCTCAGAGTCATTTTGATTTACATTTCCCTGATGACTAAGGATGTTAAGCCTTTCTTTAAATGTTTCTCTATCTTTCAATATTCCTCTGTTGAGAATTCTCTGTTTAGTTCTGTACCTCATTTTGATTTTTTGAGACAGGCTGTGCTGGGCCTGCTTTGTAGACCAGGCTGTACTTGAACTCAGAGATCTGTCTGCCTCTGCCTCCTGGAGTACTGGGATTACATGTACTATGCCACACTATCTTAAAATAATTGAAAGATACCAGAGTATTTCAGAAATTGCAGGGATTAGAACTTTGTTCATGATGTCAAGACCTTATGCAATAGTGGATGGTGCTCCAACACACATATATAAAAATGTGTCTCATTGTGGCCAATAGAGACAAGAACTTGGAGGAAAGACTGTATTACCCTCAGAACATGAAAAACTATTTGAGAATACTAAAGCACAAAGCATGTGATTTAAATAATCAAGCACCTGCTTTGCACTAGTACTGAATCATGCAGAAGCATGCACCTTAGAACTATCCATGGCAAACGTCTTCAACTCTTTGGAAAACATTCAAGAAGAAAGTCACAAAAGCACCTGAAAGAAAGGATCTGTCATTCTTGCCTTTTATTGAAACAGATGAATGAGGCAGGTTCTTTCTAAAAGGGTCTCAAAACTTGAGCAAATTTAATCTTTTAACATAATTTATATATAAAATTATATTAATATAATTTATATAATTAACTATACATTATTATATAGTATTACTTATTATTATATATTTATAATTCATTATTATAATATCTTAATTATACATAAATTATATACATTTATATAATAAATTATATAATTCATATACTAATAACATCTAGAGTACATAGCTTTTGACATGGCTAGACACAGGAATGTAAAATGTACCTATGGCTAGAAATATGCTCTGAACATCTAGGGTCACTCAGTGGGAGTGATCCTTTAGAGAGTTTTCTATACTGTTTCACTGCTCTCTTTAGTAATACTAGATTTCTATGTAGTCATAGGAGATAGGTAAAGCCCACAGGGTAAAGCCCTCCCTATCACACACACACACACACACACACACACACACACACACACACACACACATACACACACACACCCCTCCAAATACTGAATAAATACACACAGACCCAAAACTACTGGAAATACTTTTTTCTATATAAACATAGCATTACATGACATGTCTGCTTGATCTAAAAGTAGAAAAACACATCCCAGACTGTAGTTTGGATTACCCATTGTTAAGATGCACTTGACTGAAGATTACAATAGTTCAATAAAATGGTTTACTCTTTATCTGACTTTAAAAACAATTTTAGAAGAAGTAGGCTAGCTATATGGCTTGTTTATTCAGTGGTTTTCCATCTTGTCTCTCTATCTTCAGTGCATTACATATCTATCTCTCTTGGGATGTGGATCAAGCTTGTTACTAAAGAGAACAGGGAAGCTGTATAGAAAGCCTCGCAGGTGTCACCCCCACTCTGGTACAGTTATATGTCTAGTTTCATTTCCCTAGCCCTACAAAAACCAATGTTACTTCTGTCTTACCAAGTTCCCCTAGAACCACAGCAAAGAAAAATGAAAAGCTGATTTTCGGTTATTTTAATCTTGATTGTCTTCCAAGAATGTGTGATGGTCAAATTGTAGGGGATAAATTTACTACTGAACCAGGAAAATGTAGTAGGTCACAGAAAAGTGTTTTAGAAAAATAATACAGAACTAAACAGAAGTGGATATTTGAGAATGCTATAGGAAGTATTGAACTTTTTCTCTGATAAAGAGAGCCCTGTTTGGTTCATGTGTTTCCCACGCTGAGATGTAAAGTGTATTTATTTCTCAGTGTATATTGCAGAGAAATGTTAAAAACTTGCTCTTCCAAGAACATAAATTTAAATCAATGGGCCATCCTTATAATAGACTGTTAAGTAAATGGATTTCTCCTTTTGTATGAAATAGTACTATAAATCATTTAAACGGTGTCATAAGTAACTAACAGGAAGTTTTGAGATTTTTTTTTCCAGTAAAGGAATAAGCTTCATGGGTGATGTTTACTCTGGTGGTTCTAGGTGTGATAGATAGAACAATTTTGAATTCCTAAATTTAAGAAAACAAAAAAGGGAGAGCAGTTTATGGTTATAATTAAGATGAAATACATAGTTGAGGGAAGATGCATAACAAAGTGATATAGCAATGATCACAATGAAAATTATCATGTTGGTTGAGATGGGTAGCTTTTATGGAGAATGTATGAAATTTCAGCAGATGTTTTAAACTCATTATGGTTGTTACTACATTTAAACCTCCCATTAACCCCTGAGACCATCAATTAAAGCTGGAAAATGAGTACACGGTGGAGCTAGAATAAATCATTAATGTACCTTCAAACCCATTTCTGGAGATAATGGGGAAAAAGAGAGAAGGATGATCAATTATATTTTGTAATTATAGATTTAGGGAAGAGTAAGGAGAAGTTTAACTTTAAAGCATACACATGCATTCATTCATTTCTCACAGAGTTACTGGTGTATTGAACTCTGGACCTGGTGTTCTAAACCGATAGGTAAATGATACACAGCCTTGTTCCATAAGAAGTTATCATTTTCTGCACAAGAACCATGGAAAGGGTGGTGGACACAAAGAAGGCACCATTAGTTTTAGAACTCCTGCAGTAGAGTCCCTTGTTCAGACCTTCCAAGCCTAGAAGTCATATATATTTGGTAGTACTTGATTTTTATTGGCATGTCTTGCATACTGTGGATCCTTCTCGATGTTTCAGATTGACTGTTAAACATACTGACTTTTTTTTTTTACAGTTTATTCACTCATTTTCTATTCTGATGGTAGCCCTCTCCCTCATCTCCTCCTGGTTCCCCCTTTCCTTCCTTTCCTCCCTTCCTCTCCCCTAATCCACTCAAAGGGGGAAGTCCTCCTCCTCACCATCTGAGCCTAGCTAATCACATCTCATCAGAACTGCCTAGATCCTCTTCCTCTGTATGTTAGCAAGGTCGCCCCGCCAGGGGGAAGTGGTCAAAGAGCTGGCCACTGAGTTCATGTCAGAGACAGCCCTACTCCCTTTAGGAGGGAACCCACATGGAGACTGAGCTTCCTATGGGTTATTTCTGAGCAGGAGGTATAGGTCTTCTCTATGCATGGTCCTTGGTTGGCACATCAGTCTCTGTTGGTTTACCCAACCTAGGTCCAGATTTTTTTTGACTCTCTTTATGGAGCGCCTGTCTCCTTTGGGTCTTTCTATACCCTCACACTCCTTATTCCCTAAGAATCCTTGTGCTCTGCCTAAAGTTTGGTTTTGAGTCTCTGAATCTCCTTTGATCCCCTGCTGGGTGGAGCCTTTCAGAGGACATCAATGGTACAGGGTTCCATCCTGTTCCTTATTTTCTGTTACTTCAGATTTGCCTTCTGAATGAGAATTAAGCATCCTCCCTTGTTGTTTAGCTTCTTTAGGTCTATAGATTTTAGTATGGTTATCCTATATTATATGGCTCATATATGCTTATAAGTGAGTATATACCACTTTCTGGTCTTTCTGGTTCTGGGATACCTCACTCAGGATGATCTTTTCTAGTTCAATCTACTTGCCTGCACTTTTCATGATTTCTTTGTTTTTTAATAGCTGAGTAGTATTCCATTGTGTAAATGTACCACAATGTCTTTATCAGTTCTTCCCTTGAGGGACATCTAGGTTGTTTCCAGAGTTTGGCTATTATGAATAAAGCTGCTATGAACATGGTTGAGCAAATGTCCTTGGTGTATGGTGGAGCATCTTTTGGGTATATGTCCAGGAGGTTTTTAGGTGATGCTACTTCCAATTTTCTGAGAAAGTACCAGATTTATTTCCAGAGTACAGACCAAAAATTTTACAAACAGATCTAGCACATTGCAGCTGTACATTTCCAGAAAGGATAATATAAAAGCAGAAAAACAACATTTGCTACCCAGTTTACTACTTGACAACCTAAGCTCACCTCTTTTGTCTCCCAGGTTACTCTAACTTTTTATCTAAGTCCCAAACTGAAGGCAGCTGCTGTATTCTTGTCCTACCAAGAACACACATTTTTATTGTTTTGTTGAGTTGTTTATTTGGGTTTTATGATGAGGTAATGACAAAGGTCTTCCTTATAAGGATACTATATAATTGAGCATTTTTAAAGTGTCAGGTTACTCTATGAAAAATAAAAAAGATCAGGAAAGTTTTTATTAGACTGTTGCCTGCAGATTCTTAAACCATTAACTATTTAAAACAATTTTCAAAACACATACACAAAGTCTTTCCCAATTCTCATACCAGAAATTAACTGAAACAAGTAGGAAAAAAAAAAAACTCACAAATTGAGCTGGGCGCAATGGCACATGCTTGTAATTCCAGCACTTGGGGTGGCAGAGGCAGGCGGGTCTCTGTGAGTTCAAGGCCAGCCTGGTCTACAAAGCGAGTTCCAGGACAGCCAGGGCTACACAGAGAAATATTGCCTCAAAAAAACCATAAATTAAACAATTAAAGAAAATTAATAATTAATATATTTCTTTTTTTCTGGAATGATTGATTTGGCTTTAAAACTTAAATATGAGGTTAAGCCATCCTACCTACAGTAACACCCTATGCTGATTGAGGGAAAAATTAATTAATTCCTTTCATTTTACCTTAAACTGTGCATTAGGTCTTTTTTCTATAAAAGGCCAAATATCCATTATTGCTTCACACAAGATATGCTCGTGCTTATTACTACTATAGATTCTTTGTACAAAATAAGTGGTTTCTTTATGCTATTTCCATAAAAGTACATTATATACTTTGATTTTATTTATCACCTTTGTTATTTTTATTTTACTTCATTTTTTTATTTATGTGCATGTGCATGTCTGAGTGTATATGCCACCTGTGTGTGTATATCCACTGAGGCCAGAACAGTGGTCACATTCCCTGGAGCTGGAGTTCTAGGCAGTTGTGAGCCACCTGACGCAGGTGACTGAAACTGAACTCAGGTCCTCAGAAAGTGCAGTAAGCATTCTTACTGAGCCATCTATAGCTTTTATCATAACCTCTCAACTATGACGTGAAGTAAAAAGCAGCCATGAATGTTATGCAAATTAATGAACATGGCTATTTTTCAATAGAACTTTATTTACAAAGCCAAGTTGTGACTTAGGTTGGATCGACTAGTTAATTTATTAACTCCTGCCTTTGACCATTGACGATTAAGAAGCTATCAGTCATTAAACTTAACACATTACCTGATATTTAAGATATTTTTGCATGTGTTTCTTGGTTCTGTTAGTAAGGTCCGTGTTATTTATAGACTAGGTAGACTGGTTTAAGAGACCCTGCAAATGTAGCAGTCTAAATAGTCAAAAGTCAAAGTCGTCCCTGGTGGCTTCCATAGGACAATCTCCTTAGGCATGACAGGGAAAAAACACCAAATAAATGTGATTACTCCTGTGAAGTTCCCCTGATAATAAAAATAATAGATGCTTGTCATAAAATAGATTCTTTTATTATTATCATTATTAGTTACATTTGATTAACTCTGTATCCCAGTTGTATCCTGCTCCCTTATTCCCTCCCAATCCCACCCTCCCTCCCTCAGCTCCTCCCTGCCCCTTTCCAAGTCCACTGATTGGGGAGGACCTCCTCCCCTTTCGTCTGGCCCTGTTTTATCAGGTATCTTCAGGACTGGCTGCAAAGCCCTCCTCTGTGGCCTAGCAATATTGCTACTCCCTTGGGGGGTGAAGAGGTCAAAGAGCCTGCCACTGAGTTCCTGTCAGAAATAGTCCCTGTTCCCCTTACTATGGGAAACCAATTGGTTATTGAGCTACCACGAGCTTCTTATAGATATTTTGGTTCATTTTTAACTATTGTCTCCTATTTACTTACCCATTTATTATGCATCAGTGCAATATGTTTTTAATTGCTTGAATTTTATGGCATACTTTATTGAGTGAGCAAGGATAACCTCTGTTAGTTTGATGAGGCTCTCTCTGATTATATTCATACAATTAGTTACTTAAATTGTGTTCAGACCAATTTTGTTAAAGTATAAAAATTAACATCGGTGTTACTATTTGGAATGACTTTCAGTTTATAGATTGTTAATGGCATAGTTGGTATGTGTACATTATTAAGTTTTACTTAAATGAAAAACATGTTCGTTATTTGCTATTCCTTTGATTTTGGTAAAGGAGTTTGCCAGGTAACCTGAGCTGGCCTTGAACTCAAGATCTTCTTGCGTCAGACTTCTGAGTGTTGAGATTACTGACCATAGCCAGCACCCTAACTTCTATCCATATCCAAATTAATCTCACTGTCTTTCATTTTAATAATTCCCATGGATACTATTTTGGTTTGCTAACACTGCTGGAACAAAAGATCTCAAATTCAGAAACAAACAACTCCAATCTTTTGCTTTGCAATGCTGGAGGAAAAAGTCTGAAATGGATCTCAGTGAGCTAAAATCAAGGTGTCAGAAGGACTGTGTCTTTAGGGTACTTCAGGAGAGCGTCTCTTCCAATGACTTTCCTATATCCCAGGGCGACATATATTCCTTTAATTATGGCCCCCTTTGTTCCATCTTCAAAGATGCATTCCATCTCTTTGGCCATCCTTTCATAATTCCTTCCTTCCTGTGACTAGGAAAGTTTCCTCATGTAGAACTACTGGTGTGATTAGTCTGGGCTCTTTGACACAATGTAGGGTAATTGCTCTGTCTCATGGATATGAATGTATCATATTTGCGAGATTATTTCTGTCCTGTAAGCTAATGTGTTAATCAAAGGATTAAGTTGTGGCCATCTTTGGAGTGTCATTCTTCAGAGTACAGACATATTTTAAATTAGTTCTGGACTTCACTCCTTTCATTAAACCCCATTCTAATATTAATTGAAGGGGACTTTGATTAACTAGAACAAAGGAATTTAAAGTAAAAATGAAGTGTTTTTGTTTTAGCTGTGCTTAACTGACAGGAAGCTTATTTAACATTCTAAATTTCTAGCTACTAACTCCAGATGGATCTTCAACTGCCCTGACACCCAGCATTATTGCTGGTGCATTAGATCCCTTCTTCTATTTTTTTTTTCACTTTCTCAGACACCTAAGACTGCTTCCTTATCTTTACTCCTAAATAAAACTGCATCTGACTTCATTGAACTGCAGAGGCAATATAAACGGAAATTCCATATGGTGTACTCCCATCTATTAACTCATCTGAACCTTTGCCCAAATAACCAATGTCTAGTCAATTATAGCTCTAGCCAAGGTAAAATTCTCTATCGTCATTCATTCTAGAGAATTATCTCAATGACTTTCCAACCCCTTGAGCTTCAATTCTTCTCTCTCTCTGATGAATTCTGAAGTTGTGGAGCATGCCTAGAGAGTACCTTTATCTGAGCCTAGGAATCCCTAGTTTCTAGAAATCAACGTACACAATCATCCCCATGTGACAGAAAGTGGAAATGTAAGTTTAAATGTTTTTATGTCCAATGTGTCTTCTATCTTATCAGAAATAGTATCGTTTCTTTAGGTTCTAGATTTTGGATGTGGTGTTTATTTTCATTGGGGAAAATTACTTGAGTGAATCTGACACTGTTTAGTACTTCTACTTGGGGATTTGCATGGGAAGTCAATGGCCACATCCACCCTATAGCTGCTATCATAGCATTTGGCACTGGTCACAAGTTCAAATGAGCTCAATGTTCCATATTTATAAATCACCTACTTCAAACAATATTCCTAGAAATTTTTGTCTAATCACTAACGTTTTACATCCAGTCACAACTTCTCTCTTGCATAAATAATAAAACTTATTTGTAAACCATTGATTCTCATTATGATAGAAAACATGAAAATATCCTGTATGGCCTGGAAATATTTGTAATAGCTCAATATCATGAAACATTCCTTGAGGGGGTTGGAGCAACATAGATTTAGAAAGAGCCTCTAGCAGACAAGTTTTATACTAGTTCTATTTGGTAATGGTTATTTATTTTAATGGCCTCTTCCAAGATCAGAAACAAAGAGACACATCCATTTAACTAGATTTTAAAGTAATGTTACAAAAAAAAAATCTCTTTACTGATAACTTATCCCATTGCATTAAATTCAAAGCCTTTTCATACTTATAATGCACTTCAGTATAAACTATATTTGCCAAAATTTCCACACTTTTGGGAATGCAAGGAATGCCTGTGCTCATGAAAAGGAGGCAGGCTTATTGGTGGTAGTTACATAGGGCACTTGTGAGCTAAGTGGCAGGAAGGTCAAGTTTCTCCTGCACCTTACCAAAGCAAGGCCAGGCGAGTCAGGAAAGCCTGACTGTAAGTGAAACCTGATAGACACCAGTAGAGTTTCTACAAGTGCAAGAGAACTTCTTATCTATTTTGAGGATATCTGTGTGTGGAATTCATGTGAAATGGAACGACAGAGAATGCGGATGGTGTAGCTGACTATAATTGTCATTGCAACTGGGTAATAAGAAAGCCAAAGGGACATGGCTTCTGTTACCGGCATACATATTCCACCTGTCTATAGCCACGCTCTATCTTGATTCTGAACTCCATCACAGTCCCCAACAGAGTACCACATTTCAGCATAAAGAAAAAGCAAAGCATAGCCTTGAGACTTGTTATCCGATGGCAAACTCAGTACTCAGAATTTTGTGCTACTCCTAGTTGAATCAAGAGCCAACTTTCCTGTGGCAAAGGTGAATTGCCTGAGTCTACATGACTAGTGTCGGAGTGTGTGTGTGGGGGCGTGATAAAATGAGTTCTTCAAGCCCAGCCTTTAAACTTCTAAACCACTACAACCAAATCTAAAAACACAACAAAAATTAAGTTCATCAATCGGCACGGTGAATGAAAGAATGTGAGCATATATTTGTGTTTAAGGTAAAGTGGCTTAGTCTTGGCTCTTGGGACCTGATAATAACTACTGAGAGAGGTTGTTATATGTTGTATTACAGGGGATTCATCAGTATTTCTGACTTGAACCCACTTGATGACAGTAGAACCTTCACCCAAAGGATGACAGCCAAAAGCATGGCCAGAAATTGGCAGATGTCCTCTGGGAGATAGGAGGCAAAATCACTTCTTTTTTTTTCTTCAGAACTACATTACACACATATATTGTAGTAGTTTTCTGTCAATGTGTGGCTACAACTAAATATTTGAGGTAAACAACTTAAAAGAAACAAATAAATATGGTTTGATAGCTTTCAACCAATGGTCACTTGGAGCCTGTTTCTGGGCCTGTTCTGAGGCAGCACAACCTAAGATCATGCTAAAGCAAAACTGCACAGTTCATGATGGCAAGGATTCAGACTGTCAGAGAGGAGACCTTGCGTGGGTCAGACTCAGTTTCCATATGCATGCTCTAATGACCTACTCCAGCTCCCCTAAGTACCATTCCCTGTAGATTTTACTAACTCTCAATATTTCATTCACTCATGAATTTTGTCAATGGGTTAACCTATTGATAAAGGTCAGAGCCCTTGGGATCCAGTGTCATCCCTAAAGGTCTACATCAGTAATATGGATAAAGTCTTCAACACAGGAACCTCTTAGGACCTTTAAGATAAAGTATAATACATATATATTCATGTACTTATTATCTGAAGAAAGTATTCATAACATGTCCACCTTTCAGAAACTTGCCTTCCCTCTTCTGTTTTTGTTTTTGTTTCTAGGCCATCAGCCAGAACTCTTTATGAGCACGTTTACTATAGTCTTCATAATAAATTATGGTTTTGCATTCTGCTTCGTTTGTTTTCTGCTTCATGCAATTATACAAACTGCCTTCACTGATGACAGTAATCATTCTGAGACAGACGTGTATGGGCTGAAAGAATTCAGTTGCCTCCTTCTCAGTTCTATAGGAATCAGGACCTCCATCAAAGCACCAGACAAGCAGGTGTGCCTGGGATCAAGCATTACAGTAGCAAATTATACCCAGGCACACCAGTAAAGACTGGCTACAAAAGGTGTTCATAGACATAAAATCCCAGATTCTCAGTTTGTATGAGATTAAATCTGCGATCTTAACAAATCTGACGCATTCTTATTAGATATTCATTTTTGAAATCAAGTTGAGACAGACCCAGTTTTTTCTTCCAACCCTTTAGATGACCTCTCTATAAGCTTTCTCGTTGGTTGATGGGAAGCCATGAAAACTTTTTAGATATACATGGGTTTCCTTTGTAAGACCTCCCAGTTAACCTTAAAAAAAAAGTTAGCTGCCATGTACACTGTCCTGCTTGGACATGTCTTTCAAAATGGACATAGATGCCAGCCATCCACTAAGACTCTCTAGTTTGCATTCTTTGTTAATGCCAGGCTTGAGAAGAATTTTCAGCCCATGGCTTTGGCAGAACAGGTGGTTGGCTGGCAGAGCCCCCACAAAATGGCAGAAACAGGGCCTTACCTTTGGGGATGGTGATCTGACAGCCCAGGTCACAGTCCTGCTGTAACTGATAAAAAGCCACTTCCTGCAGCCGTGCCCGCTCCAGCTCTGAGAGGCTCTGGATGGGGACTGACCTCAGGCGCACACTGCGGCCAGACATGCTGTTCCAAGTGAAGTCACCCTGTAGGCCAAGAGAAAAACATGAAGCATGACACAGTTCACCCATTTGTCACAAACTTCCTTCTCAGGCAGTAAGAGAGGCAAAAACTTTCATGTTTATGTTCCACAGCTGTTTCTGTATGCTCCAAGCAAAATTCTGTCTTAGTTCAGCATGATATTTTTTAGTTAACTTTTTTATAAATTACAATTTATTCAATTGGTATACCAGCTGTAGCCCCCTCCCTCATCTCCTCCCAATCTCGCCCTCCCTCCTTCATCTCTGTGTGTAGCCTTTTGTCCTGGAGCTCACTTTGTAGACCTGGCTGGCCTCAAACTCACAGATATCTGCCTGCCTCTGTCTCCTGAGTACTGGGAATAAAGACATGCACCATCACTCAGCTGAAGAAATTTGTTAAGAAATTCAAGGAGAGAAAAATTTTTACATAAAGAGATAAGAAGTGCAGAGATAATGAGCAGTAGGGCATGATGGTGCATATATGTGAGCTCAGCACTGGGGACACAGAGCCTAGAGGATCTTGAGTTTGAGGATACCCTGGGCAGCGTAGATCCTGTCACAAAAAGCTTAACACACACACACACACACACACACACACACACACACACACAAACAACAAACACAGGCAGGCAGGGGATCCAAACTAAGCATTTTGGTTCAAAGTTGAAAACATATTTTAATGAGCCTAACAAAATTGTCAATATATATGGAAAGAAAATAAATATGATTATATAAAATCCAAGGAAGACTTAATCCATGGTACCAATGCCTACTCATCAAATCTCATTAAAAAACCAAGACATAAACACAAAAGTCAATGCTAACACAAAATTACAAAATCATTCCCAGAAAGAGTACCCACGCCCACCATCACAGCCTAGAAGGTGCTCTGGTGTCTTCTCAATTCTCAAATGTGTGTTCAAGGACAGCATTTTTCTTTAGTGACTTCTTCTCTTTTAAATGGACGATTCATTCATTGTAGGGTTCTCGGAGCCCATTTTTGACCCTCTACTCTGAAGCCTGTATTTGATTTATCATTATAGCATACTTTTAAAGGATTGAAAATGTATATTTCAAATTTATTCGCTTTTATAAATGTAGGTACAATTAAATGTGACCCAATGGCTGAGTAGTATATGAGAGCATAAATAATAAAAAGCATATCTTACAGAGATTTGGGTGTGGGCTAATATCTTCTATAGCTTGCCATTTGACAATGACTGAAGAAATTTTGGTCAACCCCACTGAAGAAGAAGGAGGGGTGTGTGTGTGTGTGTGTGTGTGTGTGTGTGTGTGTGTATGTGTGTGTGTGTGATACCTGGAGGAAAGAGGATGGAAAAACTACAGATTATCTTATAATGCATGAAACATTTCCCCACAGTAAATGTCTATGCTGAGACTCACAAGTAAACATTAGGTGATACTTAGGGAATTTGTGGAAAAGTGGGAGGAAAGAGAAAAGGACCTGGAGGTAACAGGAGCTCCACAAGAAGACCAACAGAGCCAACTAACCAGGATCCTGAGGGACTTGCTGAAGCATCAACCAAGGACCATGCACAAACTGGACCAAGCCCCCCTACGAAGATGTAGCAGACTGGTACCTTAGGCTTCATGTATGTCCTCTAGTAAGTGAACTGGGGACTGCATCAGACAGTGACTCACTTGTCTGCATTTTGATTACTTCCCCCAGGCAGGCCTGGCATACCAGGCCACAAGGGAAGAGAACATGCTCAGTCCTTTTGCAACTTGCTGAGCTGGGCTGGATGAGAAAGGGAGCTCTCTTTTCCTAAGAAAAAGTTGGGGGAGCAGGAGGGAGGGATGGGAATCTCAGAGGGAAGAAGGGATGGGGCTACAACAAGGAAGTAAAGTGAATAAAAATAAGAGAAAAGAGGAAAAAAAACCAAAATGCTAATAGTTCAGACCCTGAGAGAACACACTGTGGTTAAACTCAAATTATAGAGAATCCCCTTAAAATGATTGTGTCAGCAAATCTTAACAATCATTTATACATTTTGTTTATCATCAGAGGCATGAGCTATGTATTTTATGCATATTATGTAGGAATCTGTATATTATACACATAAGCATAATCATAGGATTTGTTTTTGAACCAGCTTCAAGAAAAGCAAATGCCATAAACCAATTTATGAAAAACAAACAAAAGACTCAATAAAATAGAATTTTGATTAACTGGAAAGCAACTCAAACAGTATTAACTAGAGAGATTTCTTTTCCACCAGAAGAGTATGTATCTACACTTAGGCAAAAGAATCAAAAGGCAAACTCAAAATCCAATATCTATGTTTTATTCAGAAAGGTCCTTCTCTTGACCTTATCTCTGTGTTTTTACAAACAGACTTGACTTTCCCATGAAATAAAATTGATTAAAGTAATTTTGGGTTGAGCCTACACCACACTGTTTTCTTTTGAATTTGGGGTTGGTCTCTATTTGGAGTATCTCTTTAACCACACCCAGGAATAAACTGCACAGACCAAGAGGGCCAGGAAGGGATTGATGTAGGGAAGCACAAACTATTTTCTGTGGACCCACTAGGTCAGAATCATGGTGGGGAAAATTATCATTATCAAACATGCAAGTTTTTTGGCTTTAAGGCAGGCTTCAAAATTTTAGGTATCCAGCATCTGGTCTAATTATATGTGTACTTTTTAACAAGACTCTGAACATCTTTGAGTCTCAGCTTTCTCATCAGTACATGAGGAAAGAGGAAGAATTAACACTTAGGCATGTGTGGATCACACAAGACAATGCAAATGAATTTCTTGTGGAAGGCTTATTAACTCCTGACAGGCTATGAATAAGTGGTGATTTAAGTTGCAATTAATATTAATCACCACTCTAAATTCACATCTCCATCAGAAGCCTGACAGTTTTAGTGACACACAAAACTCTTAAGAAACGTGTGCTGAATTTTAGAATAAATAGTTCCACTACACTACGTGTTGGACTTGCTTTCTCTTTTTCTTTTCTTTTCTTTTCTTTCTTTTCTTTCTTTCTTTCTTTCTTTCTTTCTTTCTTTCTTTCTTTCTTTCTTTCTTTCTTTCTTTCTTTCTTTCTTTCTTTCTTTCTTTCTTTCTCTAGGTGCCAGTTGAATCACGGTTTCTTGAAGGTAAGAAGCACAAAGTAAGGAACTTAAGGACTAAAGAATGGTTTGTCATTTAGATCATATGTGTCACAAGTAAATATTTTCCCAGGGTTTTCTAAAGTGGCCAGTGTCATGTAATAATAATTAGTAAAGGCATGCTTCCCAGATAGTCAAGATACACTACTAAAGCATAGCATAAGTTGAAATACCAAAGCTCACAATCAACATTTCTGCCTTGATCTTTCAAACTCCAAAATAAATATGTGGCAATGACAGGAAACTTCCTCTTTTGTGAGATCCTGGGGAAAGCTGAGAGTGTCACACCCATGTCCTGACTCATCGGGGGGGGGGGTGTTCCTGTATGTACTCAACAGGAAACCATTTTCAATAGTCCTCTCGTGACTATTTATTCCTCAGCAAACTTTACTTTATCAGGATTTAATACCTCTCCTGTGTCATACACTTTAAAAAATCCATTGACTCTGACCTTTTCTCATTAAAAATTTCCATTTCATTTTGAGCATGAATGTCAGCAACTTAGAAACTGTTTATAGGAATGGTAGCCTACTTTGAACTCTTGCCTTCATACATTACTGTTACTTGAGGAGTGTTCAAATTCAAACATGCAAAAGCCTATCTTGTTTGTTCAACAAGTACTGAATGAGGGAATTCTATAGGCCAGAAACTCTTCAAGATACTTAAGACTCATTATTGAACAAAAGAGAAAGCAGATAAACACAGTCAATGACTGAGTAGCTCACAGGAAGTTACAAGATGATAAGCATTAGAAAAGCAGGATTACTTTGGGAGCTTTCTCTTTGTATCTCAGTTGTAGTAGCCCCCCCCTCCCCGCTTCTCCTCCCAATCCCACCCACCTCTCTTCCTATGCCCCTCTCCTAGTCTACTGATAGGGGAGGACCTCCTTTCCTTCTGTCTGAATCTAGCCTATCAAGTGTCATCAGGGCTGGCTGCATGATGACAGCCCCTGATCCCCTTACTAGGGTACCCACTTGGAAACTGAACAGCCTGTGAGTTTCATCTGAGCAGGGGTTCTATCTCCACACATGGTTCTTGGTTGCAGTATCAGTCTCTACAAGACCCCTGTGCCCATGTTTTTTTGGCCCTGTTGGTCTCCTTGTGGAGCTCCTGTCCCCTCCAGGTCTTTTTATCTCCCCCTTCTTCCATAATATTTCCTGCACTCTGCCCAAAGTTTGGCTATGAGTCTCAGCTTCTACTTATCTTGAAGTTTTATTCAAACAAAGCCATACTCACACCCTTGGGTACAGCCTATGGTCCTGTTCAAGCTTCATTGGTAAAGCTTTTACAACAGAAACTGCTTGGCCTACAGAGCTAAACAATTTTATCATTTGGCTGTTCCAGAATATATTTTCTGATCATTGCACCAGTTTAAAAGTACTAAACCACATTTATGTTTAGAATTAACCCTTTGGAGCAATATTTATTTTTAAAATCTCTAAGATAGTACTTCTTTGGAATATTTCCCAATAAGCCTATAAAGAAATCGTATAAGATGCCAAAAATTGAGATGTTAGAAATATAAATGGGAGAGTGAAATATAAGTAGTTTTCTAAGACCCTCAGGCTGATGAAATAGCTCAGCATGAAAAAAACATTTGTTTCCAAGGCTGAAGACCTGAGCTCAGTCTTTTTGAAACCACGTGGTATAAAGAGAGAACTAACTCTGCATGCCCTCTGACCTCGTTGGGCATGCCATGCCATGTACAAGAGCATATGTGTGCACGCAAATATAATTAAAATGTGAGAAAAGTTAAAATAAGGAGTCTGAGTAGAGTAAGTGCAGGATGGACAAGGATGTGCTGACCACTCTGAAGATCCACATCATTGGCGAGAGTGGGGTGGGCAAGTCCAGCCTGCTCCTGAGGTTCAGAGATGACACCTTTGATCCAGAACTTGCAGCAACAATAGGTGTTGACTTTAAAGTGAAAACTATTTCAGTGGATGAAAATAAGGCTAAGCTTACAACATGGGATATGGCTGGTCAAGAGAGGTTCAGAACTCTCAGCTATTACAGAGGTTCACAGGGAGTTATACTAGTTTATGATATCGCAAAAGAGACACATTTGTTAAACTGGATAATTGGTTAAACGAATTGGAAACATACCGTACAAAAAAAAAAAAAAGACATAGTAAACATGCTAGTTGGAAATAAAATTGATAAGGAAAATCGTGAATGTGATAGAAATGAAGGCCTGAAATTTGCACACAAGCATTCTATGTTGTTTGTAGAGGCAAGTGCAAAAACCTGTGATGGTATTCAGTGTCCTTTTGAGGAGCTTGTTGAAAAGATCATTCAGACACCTGGACTATGGGAAAGTAAGAGCCAGACAAAGGAGTCAAGCTGTCACACAGGGAAGAAAGCCACAGAGGAGGAGGCTGTGGTGGTTACTGCTCTGTGATATAAGCTTTGGGAAGTCCATCTCTTGCATATTTGATCAGATAATGACATCTTTCTACTACCAAGCTATGTCAATAGCAGATTCTTTATAGTTAGGTAAGGCAATGTTTCCAAATACAATTGCTTAAGATTGTTTCTTTTGGTAAAGTAACATGCCCAATTTAGCATTGCCTTATCTCCTGCATAAGTTGTTTTCCAAATCCTGTATCTGTCACTGGCTCCACAGGTAACATGTTGCAGCACATGCAAGAAATTGAGAGAGGATGGTAAAACCTTTGACTCTGAGATCTCCAACCACCTGGTGCCTGAGTCTTGCCTCAATCAGAATAATGATACTGCTCCCATTAATTGCAGAGCACTCCTTCCTGCTGCAGTTCGCACATTTCCCGCTGCTTCAGCATCATCAATCAGTCTGGAAATGAGCTGTGCTCATAAATCTCTATTGGCAAAAGCAGATTTTAGCAGCCACACACCTTACATGCTGATCATCCACTTTGCTTCCCAAATTACAAGCTATGTATGACAGAATAATATGTTTCATAATAATAATCTTCTGTAAAAGAAATAGGAGTCTAGATAAATAAAAAGGGTGCTTACCCATAAATTCAGTTCTCAAGTTTTTGCTGTCCTCTGTAATCTAACTAAACTTATCTTGGACTAGGAACTTGACTCTGCTCTTTAAAAATAAATAACTTTTTTGTTGAAAAATGAATCTTGAAACAGAGGATCTTATCAAGTGTGAGAGAAATGGCCCAGCTGTAACAGTGATGACTCCAGGATAAGTTTTGCTTCCAGATATATCTGCTAACCCTTGAATCTTAGAAAGAAAGAAAAAGGCAATCTTTTCACCAGACCAGTGAGAAGTTCCTGTCCCTTTTGAAAATAGGCAGGCTGTGACACTGAGTGAGTGAGATTAAGAAAAAAATGAGGAAGGGAGGAGGGTTGAAGAAAGAAACACAGACACACATTCAGAGAGAGGAGAGGGAAGAGGGGAGAGGGAAGAGAGGAGAGGAGAGGAGAGGAGAGGAAAGGAGAGAGGAGAGGAGAGGAGAGAAAGAATACATGCTGGGGAGAAAAAGGGAGGGTAAGACAAAAAGTGAAATAAAAATTAGATTTTTCGGCTTCATATTTTAATAAGACTATTTTGAAAATATATACTGGAATTAAGAAAGGATTCTACTTAAAAAATTCTTTGTCCATAGGGACCTACAAATAGTAATTAATTTGTTACTGCAAATTGTCCTTAGGAGGAATCCATCAAAGAATGTTGGGCGCCTCTAATAAACCCTTGAGAGCATGATAAAGCACAATAAAGTCCATAGGATGCTTTCTTGGCTGATAAATGCTTCTCGGTTGTTAAAACTGTATTTTAAAACTACAGATTTCTTCCACAAACACTAAAAACTAGAATAGATTTACTCTTCTTTATAAGAAAACATGACACATACTTCATTTTATTCTTTGTGAAAATAAAACTCTGAGAAGTTGTTCATTTTCTGAGCAGAAGGGGTGGAGTCCAAGTGAATGTACCCACTTGATTATGTTTAAGAGGGTGCAGGATCTGGTAGAGGTGCGATATAAAGTCCATGGGGGTCAGCCACAAAAATAAAAGATTAAAACATATTTTATACGTATAAGAATAATCACTTTAAAAGAGGCTATAAATTTAAAAGAGAACATAAAGGGGTACATGGGAGGGTTTGGAAAGAGGAATAAGAAGGAAGAAATTATATAATTATATTATAATCTCAAAAAGAGGAAAAAAATAAAAGAAAAAAACTATCCTTGCCACCCAGTATCTTCATCTCTGTGGATTCTATATGGCAATCAAACAAATACAATTGAAAAATACAGCTTTGTTTCCCTGTCAATATGAAGTTATAATTCTCTTACGGGTCTCAAGTGAATATGAACAAAATAATTGTTGTGGTTGTAATGGATAGAGCAATGAGTTCATGGAAAATCTTATAGGGATTCAGTATGATTTTGCAAAAACTCTGTGGGGCTAATCATGGAAGATACACATAGTCTGTGCTAGTGCTATTTATTTAGAATGAGAAAATAATTTAAAAACAGTAAAATGCCACATGGTATTTTATACTACAATGATTAAAGTTGAAATGAAAACCAGAGTAAAAGTTACCTGTTATTGTACATATATACATATTCATCAACCTGAAATCTCTAATGTTTAAAGTGCTTTCACCTCTGGCAGATAACTAATATGGTTCAAATAAAGCATCCATGGGCGTTAGAGCTATTTGATATTATTACTTCCCATAAGGCTAATAACCACATAATTTTATTTTTCATCATTATTAACTTTATGAATACATGACAATATTTAATGAAAATAATGTCAGGCATTGTCCTAAGTGTTTTAAGTCATTTACTTGTGGAAAAAATTCTAAGCAGTAAGCTAGTGACACCTTCACCTCCCCATTATAGACAAAAAAGAAACTCTGAGAATTAAGTAACCTGACCAAAGATTCACAACTCTTGAGTGTTGCTACTGTGATCCCAATCCTTACAGATCATAAAAATTAATCAGAATACACTCGCAGTCCATAATCATTAACCGTAGAAGCTGTTTTATAAGTGTTCAATAAAAAAGAGACCTGTGATTACTTAAGGCCAGGATGGCCCATTACTCTATTATTATTAATAAGTAATTAATGTATTTATTTTATGTGTATGAGTATTTGCATAAATGTATTTGTGTGCAGCACATTTATGTAGTGCCCATAAAGTCCAGAAAGGGGAACCTGATCCTCTTGAGCTGGAGCTACAGGCAGTTGTGAGCTCTTGTGCATGCTGAGAACTTAACGCAGATTATCTGCAAGAGTAGGAAGTGTTCTTAACCACTGAGCCATTTCCTCAGCTCCCACTATTCATCATCATCACCACATTATGCTGCTGCTGCTGCTGCTGCTGCTGCTGCTACTGTGAAAGAGTCTCATTATGTAGCCTTAGTTGCCCTTGAAGTCACTATATAGACTAGGCTGTCTTCAAACTCATAGACATCTACTTGCCCCTGACTCCCAAGTACTGGTGTTAAAAGCATGTAGTATCATTCCTGACCAATTATTATTATCTTTACTAGAGAAATTGTAAAAAAAAAAAAGGAGATTTATTCAGTATGGGTATGTTAGGAAGAGGGACAAAGATATCCAATCATATCCTCTTGTCAAGTACACTTTCATGGCCCCGACGAGAAGTTATTTTTAAATGTGTATATTGTCATTTCCGTGACTATGCCATGAGAAAGTGACTACTTCTTAAACTGAATAATTTCAACCTCAAGAAACAATGTCTTGAGAAATCAAAGTTTATAAGCAGAACCAAATCAAGCTTTCATAGGAAATACAGAAATGATGGGAAAGTTGGATACTTGGCATTCTTCGGAAAATCCATTTAAGCCAGAAAAACAGAGGGTAAAGATAAGGAACCATTTTTAAGATTTAAGTATCAGCCCTTTGAGTAGAACCAGTAAGAGGCCCAAAAATCCTCCAAACAGCTTTGGAACTAAAAATCAGGAAACAGGCAAAAGCTTCATATGCTGTGAAAACAACAGTCTTCTTTCAAACATTCAATTCTTCATCACCAATGGTGTCAAATAATAATTTATAGCCTCAAAATCCACACATTAGCATTAAAACTACATTCTAGGCTTTGCTTTCACTTATAAAACAAGTGATATTTTACACATATATGATAAAATACTGTAGAACCACTTTCTCAAGATTTTTGAGTGAATATGTGTCTGATTATAACATTCTTTGTCTTAAATTAAGTCTTGTATCATTCTAGCCAACATAATGTGTGTTGACTTAAATAGAATATAACCTGAGTGAGTTGTCCCAGAAGCAAAAAGACATGCATGGTATATACTCACTCATGTAAACATACAACATAGAATAAACCCACTAAAATCTGTACATCTAAACAAACTAAGCAAAAGAGAGGACCCTAACTAAAATGTTCAATCCCCATCCTGAAAGGCAAAGAGGATGGACATCAGAAGAAAAAGAAAATAGGAAACAACCTCGGAACCTGCTACAGAGGGCCTCTGAAAGCCAGAAGAAAACAGGAAACAACCTTGAAACCTGCCACAGAGGGCCTCTGAAAGCTTCTGCAGTATATAGACTGTCAAAGCAGATGCTGAGCCTGATGGCCAACTGATGGGCAGAGGGAATGAAATTTTATGTAAGAAGTGGGAAATAGTAAGAGCTGGAGGGGATGGGAACTCCACAAGGAGAGCAACAGAACAAGATAATTTGAACACAGGGAACTTCCCAGAGACTCATACTCCAATCAAGGACTATTCGTGGAGATGACCTGGAACCCCTGCACAGGTGTAGCCCATGGCAGTTCAGTGTCCAAGTGGGTTACATAGCAATGGGAAGAGGGACTGCCTCTGACATAATCTGATTGGCCTGCTCGTTGATCACTTCCCCCTGAGGGGGGAGCAGCCTTACCAGGCCACGGTAGAGGACAATGCAGCCAATTTTGATGAGAACTGATAGACTAAGATCAGAAAGGAGAGGAGAACCTCCCCTATCAGTGGACTTGGGGAGTGGCATGCATGCAGAAAGGGGAGGGAGGGTGGGATCGGGAGGGGAGGAGGGAGGGGCTTATGGGGGGATACAAAATGAATAAATTGTAATTAATAAAAAATTAAAAAAAAGAATATAACCAAATAGTAACTACATAATAGTGAGTAATCATGATGGTGGATATTAACCAAACATACATTATGTGCTGAGCAATTTAATGTAGCTCACATATTCCCTTACTCACACAATTCCCTGTGACAGAAGAGGTCATACAAAGTCTACAATGAGGAAAAGAGACTGGCTGATCACAGTCTATAGCCTCTAATGCATGGCATTCCATTAGACTCAACTTCCCAATGTCTCTTGCTCTTAATGTTTAGTCATATGAGTGGACTCTAGCCAGTGGAAGGTTAGAAGAAGTGGTAAGTTTTATATTTAGTCCTGCTCCATAAAAATCTTGGCAGAATGGCAAGGTTTGGGCTACACCTCACAGTATTTGTGCTTACTGTATTCCTTTGCCCTTTAGTTCTGGTTGGCTTTGAGACTTTTTTTAAGAACTTGGATATGGCAGGAGGTGGTGTTATGACAAATCTGAGCCTAAAACATAACAATTCCCAACAACTACTTCTTTCATAGAGCCCCTGAGTCCTCATAACATAAATCTAACTACTGTGTTAAAGAGATTGTCTATGAAAGAGCCATGAAGAGACCACTTGGAAAACAGCAAATGCTTGCTTGTCTCAATGTCTCAAACAAACCCACCTGTAATCTCTCAGATGAATGAAGTATGCCAAGTGGACACTGTCAATTTCAGAATTACCTAGTTGAACTCATCCCATGTCAGCAAACCAATGATGATTACTTTAACTCACTAAGTTTTGGAGTGGTTTGTTTGTTGCACATTCCTACATAACCAAATAAACAATCTCTTGTGTTAAAAATGGTAGATATCTGTGTCTTTAAATATTGTTGTCCAACCAGTCTTGATTACCTTCAGAACTGGAATGAGGAATAACTTTTCAATGAGAGATATGGATAGTTATTTTATTGAACTACTACTACCCATACCTTTGTTTGTCCTCATAAATAACAGGTTTCACTAATATGAAACTTCAGGCCCCATTGATCTCCTTCATGGAACTATGGCGAACACCTTCTCTTTTCATGTTTCTTGGAATGAGAGAAAGGTTACTAAGTGGGTAGTAAAATGAAAACTGATCTTTATGAACTGATTATAGAGCATGTGAAAAGTCCTTCAATGATACAGCAGACAAATGTATTTTGGCATCCTTCAAGCTTTAAATAATATAAGCTCAGTTATTAGAAATATATTTTTTTATTTTTTAGAAATAGAACTGAGTCCTAAGATGGTATGGTGGAATTTAATGTAGGTCACAACCATTATTGTTAGATCTTTTGTTGGTCTGCTTAACCTCTTTTGACAGGCAGCACTGAGTTACCACTTAGATCTGAAATAATAAGACTATTCCTAAAACTGAAAATTGTGAATGATATTTCCAAATATCTATTCATTTAAAGAGCTCAGTGCAAATGTGGCATCTTCTAGGTTAATATTTTGGATTGCTGAGACTGTCCAGAGGCTTTGTGATCAGCAAAATGACAAGAAGATCCTATTTTCTCACATTGCTGGCAATTGCTTCTTGAACTATACCTGCTCATTCTCTCTGCATACTAGGCACCCTGAGCTTGATTGTATTTCTGGTATACTCCTGTGACTCTGGTGATGTATCTACAGGAACAATAGTGGTTATGTGTTTCAGACTTAAAATATGCCATTAAAGTAAACAATTAGGTGGCTGAAATACTAGTCAATACCATGAATCTGAAAGTGAAAACAACAATAACAAAACACAAACATTTAGTAACTGTTTACCAACTACATGAATATTCACTGATTAAAAAGGCAGACTGAGGGGGTAATTTCCTCATAATACTATTTGTTAGTCTGTTTTTTCAAATAAATTGGTATCCTAGAAAGTCAGAGTGTCTTGTTATATTGCATCATTTGAAAAAGAATAATACATAACCTACTAATTTTTAGTCAAAGGCTAAGAGTTAACTTATTGAAACCTTTTTTTTTTTGGCAAAGCAAATGAATAATTTTTTCTACCTAATTTTTTCTTTATTTTTTATTAATTTCAGATTATTTTGTGTCACAGCTGCAGCCCCTCCCTGATTCCCTCCCAATCCCACTTTCCCTCCCTGATCTTTTCCCATGCCCCTCTCTAAGTCCACTGATAGGGGAGGTCCTCCTCCCCTTCCCTCTGACCCTAGCCTATCAGGTTTCATCAAGACTGAGTGCATTGCATCCAGCTGTGGCCTGGTAAGGCTGCTCCCCCTCAGAAGGTGATGATCAAAGAGCCAGCCACTGAGTTCATGTCAGAGACAGTCCTTATTTCTCTTACAAGGGAATCTACTTAGAGACTGAGCTGCCATGGGCTACATCAGTGCAGAGACTCTAGGTTATCTCCATGAATGGTCCTTGGTTGGAGTATCAGTCTCAGAAAAGACCCCTGTGCCCCAATTTTTTGATTTTGTTGCTCTCAATGTGGATCTCCTGTCCTCTCCAGGTCTTACTCTCTTCCCCTTCCTCCATTCCTCAGTTGAGAGACATATGGGTTGTTTCCAGATACTGGCTATTGCAAATAAAGCTGCTATGAACATGGTTGAGCAAATGTCCTTGTTGTATACTTGATTATATTTTGGATGTATACCTAGGAATGCTATAGCTAGATCTTGACTTAGCACTATTCCTCACTGTCTGAGAAAGTGCCAGATTTATTTCTAAAGTGGTTGTATAAGTTTACATTCCCACCAGCAGTGGAGGATGGTTCTACTTTCTCCACATCCTTACCAACATGTGCTGTTACTTGAGTTTTTGATCTTCGCTATTCTTATGTGCATTAGGTGAAATCTCAGGGTCTTTTTGATTTGCATTTCCCTGACAACTAAGGACATCGAGCATTTCTTTAAGTGTTTTTCAGCCATTTAATATTCTTCTATTGAGAATTCTCTGTTTAGCTCTGCACCCCATTTTTTAATTGATTCACTTGATTTGTTGCTATTTAACTTCTTGAGTTCTATATATATTCTAGATATTACCTCTCTGTCAGATACAGATTTGGTGAATATCCTTTCCCAGTCTGTAGGCTGTCATTTTGTTCTAATGACAGTGTCCTTTGCTTTACAGAAGCCACTAATAACAGAAAGTACCTTGGGGTGACTCTAAGGAAGCAAGTGAGAGACCTGTTTAAAAAAAAAAAAAAAAAAAAAAAACTTCATGTCTCCAAAGAAAGAAATTTAAGAATACATCAGAGGATGGAAAGATCTCCCAAGTTCATGGATAGGTAGGAATAATATAGGGAAAATGGCCATCCTGCCAAAAGCAATATACAGATTCAATGCAATTCCCATCAAAATACCAGCAAAATTCTTTGCAGATCTTGAAAGAACTATTCTCAACTTCATATGGAAAAACAAAAAAAGCCAGAATTGCTAAAACAATCCTGTATAACTAGAGATCATCTAGAGGTATCTCCTTCCATGATATCAAGTGATACTACAGAGCAATAGTAATAAAAACTGCATGGTACTGGCATAGAAACAGACTGGAGGATCAATGGAATCAAATAGAAGACCAGGGAATTATCCCACACAACTATGGATACTTGATTTTTGACAAAGAAGCCAAAATCGTACAATGGAAAAAAAGCATCTTCAACAAATGATGCTGGTCTAACTGGTTGTCTACATGTAGAAAAATGCAAATAGATCCATACTTATTACCCTGCACAAAACTAAAGTCCGCGTGGATCAAAGACCTCAACATAAAATCAGACACACTAAACCTGTTAAAAGAAAATTGGGAAGAGCCTTGACCTCATTGGCACAGGAGACAACTTCCTGAACAGAACACCAACAGCACAGGCTCTAAGAGCAACAATCAATAAATGGGACTTAATAAAACTGAAAAACTTCTGTAAAGCAAATGAACAATTATATAAAAATATAATGCAGCTATCTTTCTAAACTGCAGAGCAGTCTAGCTTTAAAAAAAAAAAACTTTACCTGTTTATTTTTACTTGATGGGCGCTTAGTCTGCTTGTATGCCTGTGTACCATGTGTGTGTCTAGTGTCCACAGAGGACAAAAGAGAGCATTAGATCCCCTAGATATCCCCTAGAAAGAGATGGTTGTGAACTATCATGTGGGTTTTGGGAATGGAACACAGGCTCTTTAGATGGTCTTAACTACTAAGACATCTCTTTAAGCCCAAAGTATAGATTCAAGAATGGAAATTACCTAGAACCCCTGCACAGATGTAGTCCATGGCAGTTCAGTGTTCAAGTGGGTTTCCGAGTAATGGGAACAGGGACTGACTCTGACATGAACTCAGTGTCTGGCTCCTTCATCACCTCCCCCTGAGTGGGGGAGCAGCCTCACCAGGCCACAATGCAGCCAGTCCTGATGAGACCTGATAGGATAGGATCAGAGAGAAGGGGAGGTGGACCTCCACTATCAGTGGACTTGGGGAGGGACATGGAAAGAGATGGGAGAGGGAAGGTAGTATTGGGAGGGGATGAGGGATGGTGCTACAACAGGTATAAAAAGTGAATAAAATGTTATTAATAAAGAATAAATAAGTTAAAAAAATTTTCTCAAAAGAACTCCCTAAAGCAAAAATTAGTTAACCTAGAAATGGTGACCCATTTTCAGAAAAAAATAAGAAATTCACATTTTATCTTATATACCTGAGAGGGTATGTTTAAATAAGGTCATTGCCTTTTGGTTCTCACAGAGAAACTTGAATATGATATCACTCTTTCACAGTTTCTCTTTCTGACCTCTACTTCCATAATGAAGACAGCTAGACTATAAGATTGGATGCAACAGGTTTTTTGTGATAATGATGCCCAATTAAGGAAGACACATTATGAGTATGATATCACATAAACTCTCCACAGGGCCAGAGCACTTATGCCAATATAGGCAGTTTCATTTCTCACTGAGCAAAGAATAAATTTGGGCAAAGACTAAGAAATACAAGAATTTTGAAATTATGTTATTTCAAACTGAAGAACCCAATCCCAAAGCAGATATTTATAAATCAGCATGCAATTAAACAAACTCTGAGCATAGATGCACATTATATCTGGGAGATTAAGCCTTGTCCTGAAAATTCTCAATCAAAACAAAATAGGCTAAAACAGAACAAAACAAAAACCTTCAGAAGGGATGATTTTCCAGCCTTTCTTTTCAGTGCTACTTTCGACTCTATTTTGCTTCATCAACTTCCCTTACTGCTTTGTAAAATACCTCCCCTGAATAGATTTTTCCTGTAATAAGAAGTAAACCATTTCTTCAAAATTGTGGAATATTTAATGAACATGATCCATTAACAAGTTAATTACAAGTATCTTCGGAAATATGAACACCTACTAGTTCTGATTTGTTGGCTAATATGTGCTGGGCAATTAGTCTCTTAGTCCCAGTTTAAGATCATTTATCTTATTAAGCACTCTTAATAATTAATTCATTACTAGCACAAACCATAACACTTTATTTGAAGTAAGAAAAGACAACCTATGCATTTTCAGTCAAGACTAACAATTAATTTATCTAAACTTCATTTGTAGAGAGCAATTGACTAAGAAAGCTTAATTATCAATTAAATTAATTCTTTGACAGTTCCAGAGATGTACATAATACATGCATTACTTTTTTTCTTCCCATTTTTTAATTTTTTTCTGCCTCCCACCTCTGTCAATGCCCTTCTCCTTTTTATCTGTTCCTTTCTTAAGTCATGACTTTTCATTTTCTTGTGTGATCCATTTGCCCTAACCAAGGCCATCTGTGTGAAGATTGGATTGGAAATATCCATTGGAACCTATTGTGGTATACTCCCTCTCTCCCTGAATCTATGAGACAAAAATAATTCATCAGTGAAGGGTAGGGCCTGTTGAGATCATCCTTCATAATACCTGGTTGTTGATGGTCCTAATTTTGTGTAAGAGCAGTACAGTCACTCACAGTTATTACTAGCTCATGATTGCAATGTCTATATTTTGCCTCAAAATAACCTTTTACAGACAGCCTCCCTTTTGTCAGGCTCAAGTCTATATTTCTGCACCCAGTCTTCCAGCATATTGTAGTCTAAATAGGCCTTTCTACATTTATGGAAATATTGGTTTTACCTATTATCTGACAAGGTGATCACTGGCCACTCATGGCTGAGTGCATTTGAGATGTGGCCAGTACAAATGATTAAATATAAAATTTCATATAAACTTAATTGTTTTTTGATCCAACTATCTACAAGTAGCTTGAAGCTATTGTGTTGGACAACAGAGATATAGTTCAAATCAACCAGACTCCTCGCAGTTGGGAATCAGTCAATAATAGGTATACAAAGTTCTCCTCTAGTGGCCCATCCAAGTTCACAACCACTTGGGGACTCAATGATTCTACTGAGGGAAGTGAATTCCTTAAAAATGTTTTAAGGAGGTATAACTTTCCCCCCCACCCCGATTTCATCAAACATTTGCTCTGAACTTTGGCTTCTCTATGTCCAGCCTCTACTACTAGCTTCTTGCACCCTTCCACTCTCATGAGATGCATGAGTGCATTCACTGACTGATCTTGGCAAATTTCTCCCATGCTGAAAGAATTGTATGACTGACCCCACTTTGAACTTAAAAGCCAGATATTCTTATATCTCCTCCACAGGCAAAAGAAATAATCTAATAACACTAATGATTAAGACAAGTCTCTAAACTTACATACTCTTAACTTAAAATTCTCTTTCACATATACAGGATAGCTCCAGATGCCTTGAGATGGAGACCATTTCTAATGGTATCAGTTAAGCACCTGCCAATCTGCTCCTTTTAATTCTTTTCTTTTTTTTTCATAAAATATTTTTTTTAATTTTTTAAAAATTGTTTATTAATTACACTTTATTCACTTTGTATCCCCCCTGTGGTTCCCTCCCTCCTTGGTACTATACCATTGGGTGTACTCCAGCACTCATCTGTCCCTTCTGTAGTTGAGACTTGAATATGGAACTAATCTGTAGAACTGAAAGTTCATGGAGGACTCTGAGACCCCAGTGCTCAGCTTTGAATTCCAACTCCATCTTTTCTGATTCACCAACCATTCTAAGGGTCAGTTACTTGATATGTAAAATGGAAATAAAACAGAAAAATACACAGATTTTTATGTCTCTCTCACACACATGCAAATGAATGAATAAGCAAATAAATGTAATCTTAAAATTAAAAAATAGTAAGAGTCAGAATCTAGAAATAAGCAAATATTTAAGCATCTAATATTTTATTAAACCATTGGTAATTACAATTGTTGCCACCTAACATGTCCCCACGATCACTACTATTTGTGCATATGTACATTCTCTACAGTGATGTTTGCTGCTTTTTCTCTTGTTAAAAACTCATCTATGGGTACATTTTTTTTCATGTAAGGAACTATAGCATGACAAGCTATTAGCACCATGAGAGTTTAAAAACAGCACAGCTATTCATAGTACACAGTGAGGACTGCTCATCAGTGACTCACAGCAAGGATAAAATAAATGGAGGCCTGTGCGTGTTCCCAGGGGTTTGAGATTTCTGGGGGAATAACAAACATAATGTGAACACAACATATCCCTAGCCATTACTTTGCTCTCACAGCTTTAATCACAAATCTATTTGACTAGGTGAAGTCTATTAACATTCACTTTTTATACATATGAAGAAACTGAGGCAAAGGAAGATAAAGAAACTTGTCCCCTGACAGATTGCATGAGGCTTGGATAAGGTTCAAATGCAGAGATCTCATGCCACTCTTCTGTGCTGCCTTTCCATGTTTTTTCTCTACTACTCAAAACCGTTCTTCAGAATGACTAGAATTGTGAGGGCACCTTTATACTTACCTTTAAGTTTCTCTCCTTTGGTTTTCTTGTAAAATCAATTTCTAAAGTTTGTGACTTACCTATATCCAAAATATTTCTAACCCATACACTAAGGCAGTCCTTGAATTTGGGGTGACAACTGTATCCTAGGTTAGTAAACTATAACCCTGGTCATATTCCACCCAAAGTTTGATTGTTTGTAAATAAAGTTTTATTGAGATGCAAACATACTCATTCCTGTCTACATTGCCTGTGACTGTTTTCCTAATATAATGGCAGTGTCAGTTCACAATAAAGCCTCTATGACTTGCAAAACTTTTGCTGACATTTTACTGAAAAACAATCTGAAAATAACCATACATATGACAGAAAATATAATGCATATTGCACAGAGTGTTTTACTATAAAAGCAAAAGAAACTTATCTTTAAAACACCTATGCACATATAAGCAGAAGGGCTCATAACATTACAGACCTGTGTATTTCATGTAGAGTGCTCATTAGGAATCATCAGCTTGCATAAGTGGCCACCCATGTTGGAGTGAGCTTTTCAGTGATGTATCTATCAATGCTACTATAAGTTACAACACTAAACTGAGTGGTTCACCATGCTTGACTTGGGAAGAATAATTTCATTAGTATATTGTCAGTGCTTTATCTCAGTTAAACGTATATATACTCATGTCTCTAAAGGAAAATTCATATGATATTCTTATATAGGAGCATTACAAATGAAACAACAGAACAGAGCAGCAAATAAACAAGCAAACAATACCTTCTACAGTGCAATGCTATAAGGAATGAGCTAAAACATGGCCATGGAATAGCACTTCCTCGAGATCCAGCTATACCACTCCTAGGCATATATCCAAAATATGCTCAAGTACACAAAAAGGATATTTGTTCAACCATGTTCATAGCAGCTTTATTCGTAATAGCCAGAACCTGGAAACAACTCAGATGTCTTTCAGTTGAGGAATGGATACAGAAATTGTGGTACTTTTACACAATATAATACTACTTAGCAATTAAAAACAAGAAAATCATGAAATTTGAAAGCAAATGGTGAGATCTAGAAATCATTATGAATGAGGTATCCCAGAAGCAGAAAGACACACATGGTATATACTCACTTATAAGTGGGTACTAGACTTATAAGATAGGATAAACATACTAAAATTTGTATATCCAAAGAAGCTAAACAAAAAGGAGGACCCGGGGTAAGAGGATTAATCCTCACTTAGAAAGAAAAAGGAGGTGGACATAGGAAGGAGAAAACAAGAAACAGGACCAGAGCCTACCACAGAGGGCCTCTGAAAGACTCAACCTACCAGGGTATCAAAGCAGATGATGAGACTCATAACCAAACTTTGGGCAGAGTGCAGGGAATCATATGAAAGAACAGGTAGTTAGTAAGACCTGGACAGTACAGGAGCTCCACAAGGAGAGCAACAGAACAAAAATATCTGGGCTCATGGGTATTTCCTGAGACTGATACTCCAACCAAGGTACATTCATGGATATAACCTAGAACCCCTGCTCAGATGTAGCCTATGGCAGCTCAGTATCCAAGTGGGTTTCCTAGTAAGGGGAACAGGGACTGTCACTGACATGAACTCAGTGCCTGGCTCTTTGACTAACCCTCCTCCCCAAGGGAGGTGTAGCCTTGTCAGGCTGCAGCCAGTCCTGGTGAGACCTGATAAGCTAGGGTCAGATGGAAAGGAAGGTGGACCTCCCTATCAGTGGACTTGGAGAGGGGCATGGGAGGAGATAAGGGAGAGAGGGTGGGATTAAGAAGGAATGAGGGAAGGGTTACAGCTGGGATACAAAGCAAATAAAATCTAATTAATATAAAAAAATAAAAATTAAAAAAGTCATGGCCATGGGAAATCCATTTTGTGTTAAAGAAAGTAAACTTGGTATTTGAAGATCTCGAGTAACCTAGACACTTGACATATATAGGAAATAACATGAGATTTCAAACTTAGGGAGGGAAGTATAGGGTTGGGGATGTTTAAATGTTAACTGTTTTCCAAGCAAACTCTAACATCACAGATATCACTTCCTTTGTAAACATCACACTCACTCTATCTCTCACATTTCAGCTATTTGCTCGACTCTTTTTAAACACTGCAAAGCTATTTGACTCTTCCAATTTGTGCCTTATCTATCTCCCCAGAATGTAGATTTGCAAGGCCAGAAAAAAATGCGCAGAAAATAATAGCTTTTATATTTTGTGTGTTTGCATATTTGTTGGTTGAAAGGTAATTTGGAGGAGAGCAGCAATTCTACATCTACACAGAAAGCTATTTGTTCCTGTTACATGGAAAGAAGACCAGCAGAGAATATTTATATTGGGGACATTTGTTTTAAAGTAGCTAAAACCATTTCAGTAAAAAAAAAAAAAAAAAAAAAAAAAAAAAAAAAAAAAAAAAAAAAAA
>NW_026592481.1:3399472-3463217 GCF_907164565.1 Psammomys obesus | reverse complement strand
AAAAAAAAAAAAAAAAAAAAAAAAAAAAAAAAAAAAAAAAAAAAAAAGAAAAAGAAAAAGAAAAAAAGAAAAAAATCTTGCTTACCAACATCTCTTATTAAATGTCAAACTTGTAAAAGGTGAAATTGAAAAGAGAGAAAGCAATTTACAGAGTTACACCAGGTAAGACATAAAAACAAACCATCTGGGTTTTTGTTTTTTTAGTTGCTGTTTTTCTGACATGTTTTTTTTTCTCAACATACTATTTTTAAAATAGTAAATTAAAGTGTGTTTCACAGAGCTCCCCAAGCACTTCTGTTTTGATGTACAGTGCATCCGCTGAGCAATGAAATATATTGAAACTTAGGTTTCAAAAATCAAATTGAAATAATAGAGGAACTTGATGGGTTTTAATTAAAATAATAGAAGTTATTTATTGAGGTAAAATTAAACATATTAAAGTGTACAATTTATTGCTTTGTTAAGCATATATATTATCAGCATCAACTCTAGAGTTCCTTAATCACCTTAGAGACAAAGTCTATATCCATTATTAATCATTACTTATGCTTGTCTCACACCAGCACTTGAAAAACACTTGAAAAACTCTGTCATTATGCATCTACCTAATTTGAATATATGTGTAGTTATAAAATACCTGACAAATCCATGTTTGGCTTCTGACAAATATTATGGTTTGCGATCTGTCAGTCTGTAGCATTTATCGAGCCCTAATTTTTTCTTATGGTGAAATGGCATAGATAAATCATATTTTGTTTATCGATTTGTTAGTTAAGGAGCCTTTCACTAGTTGCCACTCTTTGTCCAGGTATGAGTAAAGCTGCTGTGAATATTCACAAAAAAAATTTTGAGTGGGCATGGTTTTGATTCTGTTAGATTTTTTTTTTAATATCTAAGAGTGACATTGTTGGATCATATAGTAACAGTATATAAGCCAAAAACTAAAGGGGGAAAACCCTTAAACAACATGACTCCAAACATCAAGAATCGAAAATACATTTTCTAAATCATTGCTTGTGATATAGATATCATCAACTATGAGAAAATATACTTATAGATGTATCCATATCAGTAATCCATATACTTCATGTGCATTGGCCATTATAGTTCTGGCCAAGGTAAGAGAATGAACAAACCCCTTCTGTTTCCTTTTCATACACTAATGATCACAAATGACTGGAAATTTTAAATGATTTGTACTGTTAATTTCTTTTAAAAGTGAGCCATATGCTGGGTACACCAAATAGCAAGTAAACTATTTTTTAATACCAATAAGTTGTTGATACCTAGCACAGAAATTTTTTATGTTAAACTACAGTTCAGCTTTAGCTGAGTTATTATTCCCTACATTGTGAGATAAGCTAAAAATAAAACACTGCACAGAATGTTTCAATAACCTTGTTTTAATTACTCTCATGCTCTTTGACTTTATTGCTATTTGAATGAAGCTAGAAGATCTTAATGTCACAAGATAATTATTTCGTACAGTGAGTATTCGTAGAGACAGACTGAAACAAGAAAGATTATCACTGAATGTCTTTCTGGCTTGTTAAATAGCACTGTTGAGATGGCAACTAACCAATGAGACAAATAATGAAAAAGATATCCATGCACAGATTCCCAGAATCCCAAAATCTATGAATATATGAATATGTTACCTTTCATAGCAAAGGAGATTTTGCAAATGTCTTTACATTTGCAACCTTGACATAGAGAATATGCTAGATTATTCAGATGAACTCACTCTAAGAACATGAGCTCTTAACATAGGCAAACGTTTTCCAGCAGAACTTAGAGAAGAAAATGTGAATAATCAGGAAAGGTCAGAGAGATGTGGTATTGTTGGTTTTGAAGATGGAAGAAGAGGTCTGTAAGTCAAGGAACAGAGGCTACAGAAGTCACCCACATTATTTCCTTTCCTAATCCCTGATCTTGTGAAAGTGGAGAATAGAGTATCAGGTAAATTACATCCCAACCACACTCCTAAGAACAACATTTCCATTCAATAACATAGAAAATATGGCTCATTTAGCATTGAATGCATATTATTCTTTAATGTGAAAATGTTTGGCTAACTGTTTACTAACTTTATGTTATTTGAAAGAGTAATAAAATGAAAATATTTCCTACAGTGTCTACAGTGATTGAGACTCTTCCAGAAACCACCTAATCCTGCTATTGAACACCATTTTCTGATACTTCTTGTTTCCATAAATTCTTTTGTGAGAAAAAAAGATAGATGCAACCAAATATTGCCTTCTGCCTTCGGAGTGCCTAATAATGCTTTATTTATGTCCCCAACTGGTATTTCAAGAGCTCTGAAAACATTACCCTGTGGACATTTTTATACACATATCTTCAAATGATTTTCTGTACTACAAGAGTATATTTTAAATCCTCAGTCTTTAATAATAATAAAAATAAAGTTCACAATTAATAAAGCTAACAGTTTTGAATAAGTATTTTATGCCATACCATGCTAAGTGACTCATGTTAAAAATCTCATATAAGTATTTAGGAATATATATGTATATCCATATATGTATGTATATTTATGCAATAATAATTCATTTAGAAAGAGGATATAAATGAGTGTATACCATTTGTGTCTTTCGGCTTCTGGTTTACCACACTCAAGATGATCTTTTCTAGTTTTCATCATTTGCCTGAAAATTTTACAATTTCCTTGTTTTTAATTGCTGAGTGGTATTCAATTGTGTAAATGTTCCATAATTTCTGTATCCACTCTTCAGTTGAGAGACATCTAGGTTGTTTCCAGATTCTGGCTTTTATGAATGATGCTACTATGAACATAGTTGAACAAATGACCTTGTTGTATATTTTAGCATCCTTCCGATTTATGCCCAGGAGGTAGCACTATTCCTATTTTTTTTTTTTTGAGAAATCTCCAGATTTATTTCCAAAGTGGTTGTACAAGGTTACATAAGTGGTATTAGTCATATAACATAGGATAAAGATACTAAAATATATAGTCCTAAAGAAGCTAAACAACAAGAAGGCCCTGAGGGAAGAGGCTGAAACCTCACTCAGAAGGGCAAACAGGATAGACATTGCAAGTAGAAGACAAGGAAAAAGACAGGAGCCTTCAACAGGGGGCCTCTGAAACATTCTACCCAGAAGGGGTATCAAAGGAGATGCTGAGACTCATAGCCAAACTTTGGGCAGAGTGCAGAGAATCTTATGGAAGAAGGGGGAGACAGAAAGAACTGGAGGAGACAGTAACACCACAAGGTGATCAACAGAGCCAAAGAACCTGGGCCCAGGGAGGCCTACACAGACCAATACTCCAACTTAGGACCATGCATGGAGAGGACCTAGACCCTCTCAGAGGAAGCTCATAGGCTGCTCAGTTTCTAAGTGGGTTTCCTAGTAAGGGGGGCAGGGGCTGTCTATGACATTAACTCAAAGGCAGATTCTTTGACCACTTTCCCATGGAGGGTGCAACCTGGCCAGACCACAGAGGAAGATGATGCAGCCAGCCATGATAAGACCTAATAGGCTAGTGTCAGACAGAAGGTGAGGAGGTCCTCCAGTAAACCAATTGAAGGGGCATAGGGGGAGAAGAAGAAGGGTGGATGGGACTGGAAGGAGACGAGGGAGGGGCTATCATGAATAAATTGTAATTAATTAATTAAAAAATAAAAAGAGGATATAGATTAGAAAGAGAACAATGAGGGGTTATAAGAGAGGTTTTAGAAGAGATATTTAATTAAACAACAATCTCAAAAGTAAAGAAAATATTTTTTTTTTAATAAGCTCATTTATTGACTGGACCACAGGGCCTGGGTTCAGTTCCCAGCACACACATGGTAGGTCACAACTACCTGTAACTCCAGGTTCAACCCCAGTTCCCATCCAAATGTAGACAGGGGAAATCTTTTATGCCCTACCCTTAGATGAGCAGGTGCAAGCAATTAACAACTGCCTATAGAGGGACTATTTGTTTTGCCCAGGGATGAGCCCCCACCCCTGACTTATTATCCATCTCAAGTAGTTGACCCTAAAATTATGTACATACAATCAGTACTGAAAGGATTCAGATGTATTTTTAATATATTTATTTTGTATAAGTATATATAACAATAGTGGCTAAAAAAGAGGAGGGCACAGATTTAAGACAGAGTGGTAGGCAAGTATGGGAGAGGTAGGAGGGAAGGAATAGGGAATGGAGTAATCATACTTTAATTTAATTAAAAGAAAAAGAAATAGGTTGGCAGTTTCATTGTATGCCCTAGCATCGAGGATGGATCATTAGGTTGCTGTGCCTTTTTGTGTTTCAGGACGCCTGAGAGAGGCACTTATTCATTGGAGAATAAAAAGTCACAAAAAGAAGATTGTGGTTTTTATTAGCTGTGCCTGATACTTCAGAAGGCACATAGCACCAAATGTGCCACAGACTACTTTAATAGCAAAGGGACATCAGCCACAATAACTTGTTAGATCTTCATGCCTACCTTAAAATTTAAGATATTTCAGGTAGCAGTTCTACTGTACTTACTCAAAATATAACTCTGCACTGCTTCAGCCTCCTGAGAACTGGTTACTCTGCATCCATAGACCCAGTGAGTCTTAATCCAAGCTCCCAGCCAAATTCTCTAAAAATGCAAATGCACAATCTTCTATGGCAAGAGAGACATAACTAATCAATCTCTGTCCTGTAGATCCCAGGCAAGGTCTCACAACACACTCCTTTTGTCATTAGGAGTGAATACAAGAGCATGTGTCCACTACCACATGCACTAACCCTAAGCATTCCAGGTATAAGACTACATAGAAAATATGCAAGATACATTAACAAAGATATTCACTTGAGATTCAGCAAGATGACCCAGAGAGTAAAAGAAGTTGCTGTTTAGGCCTGACAACCTGAATTTGATGTCCATTTCCTACAGTGGAATGGTAGAACTGACTTCTAAAAGTTATCCTTTGACACTTTCACATGGGCTGTGTCACACATGTGCCCAAATTCACAAAGTTGTATCACATAAACACACACACAACACAAATGAAAGAAATAAATAAGATATTAACTTCAACACCATCTTCAATAGTCAAAATATCAACAATTGGGTAGGAGTGATGGTACACATTTCCAATTCCAGTAAGCAAAAGACAACAAAGAAGATCGCTAATTTGAGGTCAGAGTCGGATACCTAGAGAGGTGGTACAATAAAAAAGACAACAAAACAGAATACCCATCTTCCAAAGTGATTATAAATGTGTGCACATATTCACCACAAAATATGTGGTAGAATGATCATAGCAGCATTATTCACAATATCTTCAAACTATAAACTAATAAGGTCCATCAAAATAGAAAAGATAAATTGTAGTTTATCCACAAACTGGAAAGCTACATGACAATGAAAATGTAAAGCAACAAAAAAACCCGCAATTCCAAACACTTAAACCAATACACATGAGTACTACAGATATCATGTTAACATCAAAGACAGCATATAATCCCATCAATACAAAGTTTCAAAGTAGGCGAAATCAGTCTTAAGTGTGAAAGAACAGAATAAGAGGGTATTGTGTGCAGAGAAGTGACTGGAAAAACTCAAGGGTCATAGGTTGACTCTTCATCTGGCACACAAAGGTTCATTTTGTAGAACTTATCGCATTGTAAACTTGTAAAATATATGTATTTTATTATGGGCATATTAAACTTTATGGGTATCTAACATACAATATTAATGCATGTCAGATATGACTATATTATATTTTAATTATATGTTTAGTGATATTAACCACCTAAGAGTTTATCAAGGAGCAATTTTCTAAGGAAACTCTGAGATATTTATTCAAGGTAATTCTTTTGTTTTTGTTGTTTGTTTTTTCAAGACACATTCAAGGTAATTCTGTACAGGTATTAAGGAAAACACGAAGCGGCAGTTCCCTTATAAGCTTGAAAAGATTTCAACCATATATAAAGTTAACAAAGTTGCAGAAGAGTATAAAGTGTCTAGTATCATTTCTCAGAAAGATCAGGAATTATCTTCTCAGATATTAATAGTAACTATTACTTGATGTCAAGATTATTAAGGACATTCTGCCTCATGCAATTCTTTATTATGGAACAACTACTTACAAACTTGAATTATGTTTGTACTAAGAAGTAAAAGAGCATTAAAAAAATAAGAAAAACTAAAAAAAGTTCTAAGTTTGAATTTCTTACTGTCTTATTTGTGAGGATTTGAGGCTTTTGATAATGACAGAAATGATAATGGAAAAATGTAGTGCCTTGCCTTCAGGGTTGCTTAGTAAGCCCAGGGATAGAGGTCGCATTGGGTTGGTTGCTGGCAATCTTAACAATTGATTCAAATTAGCACTTGTTTGTTCCCTATACAAATCTAGTTGTGATGTGGTCACCGCAAACAGGATTCTTGGACACACAAAGAATATGTCTACAAAATGGCAAAACAACTAGATTTATTTGATTAAATGAGCAAAACCATATACTCAGGGGGAGGGAATAAAAATCAAAACAGCTCTACCCAAAGTAACCCAGTTCACAATAAGTGGTGTTTATGGATTTCAACTCTGTCTGCACATTATATTCAGCAGAAACAAAGTTCCAGAAATAGTATCTGGTCATCAATATTTTTTCAAGCTCCTCTGGTTGCTGAAAATCACAGAAACAGATGAAACCTTTGCTTGATCTAATTAAATGAGAAACTGGGTTGAGTGAAACCCAGATATAAATGTCTTTTAAAAATCGCCAAATGGTTCTTAAATGTAATAAGCATTCAAGATCACTGCTTCTAAATTATATTACAAGTCTAGTGTAACTGCTTTCTAGAGAACCAGTGCTACCCAATTATCCCTCTTTGTCCAGTTTTGGAAGATATTCAACCATGTTATGACTTCATGTTTTATGAAAATTACATATGGATATTCTTCAACCTAAAGTGGGGTTATATTCTCATAAGCTTGTCATAATATGAAAGCATCATAAATCAAAACTTTTGATGCACATAATCTATATAATATTCTAGCCCATCCTACCGTAAATATGTCTTAAACATCATCCACAGCTGAAACATTCTGAGTCATTTCATTCTTGGGTACAATTTTAAGGATATGACACCTTCAGTGGTAGAACATGTTTGGTACAGCATCTTGGAGGCCATAGGTTCCGTGACAGAAAAACAATGAGAGGAAAAATGGGAGAGAAAGAAAAGAAAAAGAAAGGAAAAGGGATATAGGAGACAGTGGGAAAGGGGTAGGAGCAGAGGGGAGAAAAAAGGAAAGGAAGGGGAGGGGAGGGGAGGACAGTGAAAAATAAGGCCATGTGCATGCACTGACTTTCTACAACTTCTAAAACACAAGTATTTCCTCTATTTCTTCCACTCCTGAGACTCTTGGATTAACAGAATTTGATCACATAGTGATTGCCTCCTTGTTTTCATTAGCTATGAAATAAATCAAATCTCATGCTTCCTTTTGTTGTTCAAGGAGTGTTTTTAGGCCACAGAATGATTTATTTTTATTTTTTATTTGTTAAAATTTATTCACTTTGTATCCCAGCTGTAGCCCCCTCCCTTATCCCCTTCCAATACCACCCTCCCTCCCTCTTCTCCTCCCATGTCCCTCCCATGTCCACTGATAGAGGAAGTAATTCCCTGTTCCATCTAACCCTAGATTATCATGTCTCATTAGGACTGGCTGCATGGTCTTCCTCTGTGGCCTGGTAAGGCTGTTCCCCCTCTGAGGCTGGTGAACAAAGAGTCAGGTACTGAGTTCATTTCAGAGACAGCTCCTGTTCCACTTACTAGGGAACCTACTTGGACACTGAACTGCCATGGGCAACATATGTGCAGGGGTTCTAGGTTATCCCCATGCATGGTCCTTAGTTTGATTAGTCTCAGAAAAGAACCCTGTGCCCAGATATTTTGGTTCTGCTGCTCTCCTTGTGGAGCTCCAGTCCCCTTCAGGTCTTTTAACCTCCCCCTTTTTTTTTCATAACATTCCCAGCACTCTGCCCAAAGGTTGGCTATGAGTCTCAGCATCTGCTTTAATACCGTGCTGGGTAGAGACTTTTAGAGGCCCTCTGTGGGTAGGCTCCTGTCTGGTTCTTTGTTTTCCCACTCAACTAAGCATCTTACCCAGGGTCCTCCTTCTAACTTAGCTTCTTTAGGTGTACAGATTTTAGTATGACTATCCTATATTATATGTCTAATATCCACTTATAAGTGAGTGTATACCATGTGTGTCTTTCTGCTTCTGGGAAACATAACTCAGTAAGATCTTTCCTAGTTCCCACAATTTGCCTGGAAATTTCATGATTTCTTTGTTTTTAATTGGTGTGTAGTATTCCATTGGGTAAATATACCACATTTTTTTTTATCCATCCCTCAATTGAGGGACATTGGGGTTGTTTCCATATCCTGACTATTACGAATAAAGCTGCTATGAACATGGTTGAGCAAATGTCCTTGTGGTATACTTGAGCATATTTTGAAAATGTGCCTAGTGTAGCTGGATCTTGAGGTAACACTATTCCTAATTTTCTGAGAGAGGACCAGACTGATTTTCAAAGTGGTTGTAAAAGTTTAAATTCCCACCAGCAATGGAGGAGGGTTCTCCTTTCTTCACATCCTCTCCAGCATGTGTTGTCACTTGCAGTTTTGATCTTAGCCATTCTGATGGGTATAAGGTGAAATCCCAGGGTGGTTTTGATTTGCATTTCCCTGATGACTATTGATGTTTATCATTTCTTTAAAAGTTTCTCTGCCATTCAATATTCCTCTTTTGAGAATTCTCTGTTTAGCTCTGTACCCCATTTTTAACTGAAGCACTTGATTTGTTGTTGCTTAACTTCTTGAGTTCTTTATGTACTCTGGATATTAGTCCTCTGTCACATTTTGGTTGGTAAAGATCCTTTCCCAATCTGTAGGCTGTCGTTTTCTTCTGATGACAGTCTCCTTTGCTTTACAGAGGCTTTTCAGTTTCATGAGGTCCCTTTAATGATTATTAATCTTAGAGCCTGTGCTATTGGTGTTCTGTTCAGGAAATTATCTCCTGTGCCAATGAGTTCAAGGGTCTTTCCCACTTTTTCTTTTAAGTGGTTTAGTGTGTCTGGTTTTATGTTGAGGTCTTTGATGCACATGGACTTTAGTTTTGTGCAGGGTGATAAATATGGATCTATTTGCATTTTTCTCTACATAAATATCCAGTTAGACCAGCACGCTTTTTTATTTTCAAAAAATACAGCTTGATATTAGGGATGGAGATACATCTCTCCAGAAGATCTTTTATGGTAGAGGATTGTTTTAGCGATTCTGGGTTTCTTGTTATTCCGTACGAAATTAAGAATGTTTGTTTCAAGGTCTGTATTGGTAATTTGATGGCAATTACATTGAACATGTAGAATACTTTTGGTAAGATGGTCATTTTTACTATGTTAATCCTACCAATACATAAGCATGGGAGATCTTTCTATCTTCTGAAATATTTTTCTATTTCTTTCTTCAGCGACTTGATTTTTTTTTTTATACAAGCCTTTGACTTGCTTCGTTAGTTACACGAAGGTACTTTATTTCCTTTGTTGCTATTGTGAGGGGTGTTGTTTCCCTAACTTCTTTCTTAGCCCATTTGCCTTTTATGTACAGGAAGGCTACTGATTTTTTTGAGTTAATTTTGTATCCAGCCACATTGCTGAAGGTGTTTATCAGCTGTAGGAGTTCCTTGGTAAAAGTTTTGGGGTCAGTCATATATACTATCATATCATCTGCAAATAGTGATACTTTGACTTCTTCCTTTCCCAGCTAATTCCTTTTGATATCCTTTAATTGTCCTGTTGCTCTGGCAAGGACTTCAAGTACTACGTGGAAGAGATGAGGAGAGAGTGGGCAGCCTTGCCTTGTCCCTGATTTTAGTGAGATTGATTTAAGTTTCTTTCTATTTAGTTTGATGTGGGCTATAGGCTTGCTATATATTTACTTTAATATGTTTAGGGAAGTGCCTTGTATCCCTGACCTCTCCAGGATTCTAAACATAAACAGATGTTAGATTTTATCAATTGCTTTTTCAGCTTCTAAGGAGATTATCATGTGTTTTTCTTTTTCTGTCAGTTTGTTTATATGGTGGATTACACTGATGGATTTACATATATTGACACACCCCTGCATACCTGAGATGAAGCTTTCTTGGTCATAGTGGATGATATCTTTGATGTGTTCTTGTATTCGGTTTGCAAGTATTTTGAGTATTTTTGCATAAATGTTTATAAGGGAGATTGACCTGAAACTCTTTTTCTTTGTTGGGCCTTTGTGAGGTTTAATTATCAAGGTGACTGTCGCTTAGTAGACTGAGTTTGGTAAAGATCCTTTTGTTTCTATTTTGTGGGCTAGATTGAAGAATATTGGTGTTAGCTCTTCTTTGAAGGTCTGGTAGAATTCTGTGCTGAAACCATGTGGCCTTGGCCTTTTTTTGGATGACAGAGTTTTGATGACAACTTCTATTCCCTTGGAGGATATAGGATTTAATTTATTTACCTTATCTTGATTCAGCTTTGGTAAGTGGAATAAACCAAGAAAATTGTCCATTTCATTTAGATTTTCAAACTTTGTGGCATATAGGCTTTTGAAATAAGACTTAGTGATTAATTGGATTTCCTCAGTGTGTGTTGTTATGTCCTCCCTTTTCATTTCTGAGTTAATTTATATAGCGTCTCTCTGTCATTTAGTTATTTTGGCTAAGGGTTTATTTATCTTGCAGATTTTCTTAAAGTACCAGCTCTTGGTTTCATTGATTCTTTGAAATGTTTTATTTGTTTCTAAATTTTTGATTTCAGCTCTGAGTTTGATTATTTCCAGCTGTCTACTCCTCTTCTCTGATTCTTTTTTTTTTCCCCCCTAGGGCTTTCATGTCAGCCCGTAAGTTGATTGAATGAGATATTTCGAAGTTCTTCTTGAAAGTTCATACTTAGTGCTATGAATTTTCCTCTGTGCACTGTTTTCATTGTGTCCCAAAAGTTTGGGTATATTTTGACTTCATTTTCATTGAATCCTAGGAAGCTTTTAATTTCTTTCTTTATTTCTTCCCTGACACAGCTGTCATTGAATAGTGAAATGTTCAGTTTCCATGTGTGTGTAGGCTTTTTGCTATTTCTAGTGTTGTTGAAATCTAGCTTTCGTCTATAGTGGTCAAATAGGATGCAAGGAATTATTTCAGTCTTCTTCTATCCATTGATGCTTGTTTTGTGACCAACTATATGGTCTATTTTGGGGAAGGTTCCATGAGATGCTGAAAAGAAGGTAAATTCTTTTGTGTTTGGGTGAAAGGTTTTGTAGATGTCTTTTAAGGCCATTTGATTCATGACTTCTGTTACAGTCATTGTTTCTTTGTTTAATTTCTGTTTTGTTGACCTGTCATTTGTTGAGAATGGGGTGTTGAAGTTTCCCACTATTAATGTGTAGGGTTCAATGTGGTGTTTCAGTTTTATTAATGTTTATTTTACAAATGTGGGTGCTCATGTATTTGGGGCATAGATGTTCAGAATTATGATGTCTTCTTGGTGGAATTTTCCTTTGGTGAGTATGAGGTGACCAATCTCTTTTGATTGATTTTGTTTGAACAACAATTTATTAGATATTAGAAAAGCTACTCCTGCTTGCCTTTTGGGACCATTTGCTTTGAAAACTGTCTTCTAACCCTTTACTCTCAGGTAATGTCTATTTTTTTTTGACTCTGGTGAGTTTCTATTTTTTAATTAAATTATTTTTATATTAATGACAGTTTATTCACTTTGTATCCCAGCTGTAGCATCCTCCCTATCCCCTCCCAACTCCACCATTTTTCCCTCTGCTCCTCACATTCCCCTCTCCAAGTCCACTGAAAGGGGAAGTCCTCTTCCCCTTCCATCTGACCCTAGCTTATCAGATCTCTTCAGGACTGGCTAGATTGTCTTTCTCTGTGGCCTGGCAAGGATGCTCCCCCATCAGGAGATTGTGGTCAAACAGCCTGCCACTGAGTGAGTTTCTTGTATGCAACAGATTGTTTGGTCTTGTTTACACATCCATTCTTTTAGTCTATGTCTTTTTACTGGAGAGTTAAGTCCACTGATGTTGAGATAGATTAACGACCAGTGGTGGATTTTAGATCCTTTGATTTTGCTGTTGGTTGTGGTAGTGTGTTTATGTGCTTGGTTCCTTTTCATTTTACTGTAGTTAGATTATTTATTTCCTGTATATTCCTGAATGTGGTTAGCTTTCTTGGGTTGTATTTTTCCTTCTAGTATCTCCTGTCATGCTGGATATGTGTGTAGGTATTGTTCAAATTTGTTTTTGTTGTTGAATATCTTGTTTTCTCCATCTATGATGACTGAGAATTTTGCTAGGTATAGAAGCCTGGAATGGCATCTGTGTTCTCTTAGGGTCAGCATGATATCTGTCCTGGCCCTTCTGGCTTCTTCCCTAGCCTCTGTTGAGAAGCCCGGCGTGATTCTGATGGGTTTGCCATTATATGTTACTTGGCCTTTTTTTCCTTGCAGATTTTAGCTTTTTTTCTTTGGTCTGTATAATTACTGTTTTGATTATTATGTGGTAGAAGGATTTTCTTTTCTTGTCTAATTTATAAAATGTTCTATAGGCCTCTTGTGTGCTTATAGGCATTTCTTTTAAATTTTGGAAATTTTCTTTTATGATTTTGTTGAAAATATTTTCTGGGCCTTGGAGACGGGAATTTTCTTTTTTTCTCTTTTCCTATTATTTGTAAGTTTTGTCTTTTCATGTTGTCTTATATTTCTTGGATGGCTTGTGTTAGTAATTTTTTAGATTTAACATTTTCTTTGACAGATACATAGATTGCTTCCTTCGTATTTTCCACAGCTGAGATTCTTTCTTCCATCTCTTGTAGTGTGTTGGTTATACTTAAGTCTGTATTTGAGATTTTTTTCTTCCATGTCTTATAGTCTGTTGGATATGCTTAAGTCTGTAGTTCCTGTTTTCTTCCCTATGTTTTTCCTCTCCATGATTTCCTCTGTTTGTGTTTTCTTCAATTTTTCCTATTCTGTCTTCAGATCTTGAACCATTTTGTTCATTTCCTTCACCTGTCTGACTGTATTTTCCTGTTTTCCTTCAATTCTTCATCTGTCTTCCTTTGTTTCTTTTATTTCTTTCAGTGATTTAATTATTTCCTCTCTGAAGGCCACAAGCTGTTTCGCTGCATCTTCCTGTATTTCTTTAAGAATGGTTATACTGTGTTTGACTTTATTTTCCTCTATTTCTTTATGGATGGCCATAAACTGTTTGACTTTATCTTCTTCTATTTCTTTACGCATTTTATTTGTTTACTCCATACTTCATAAGCATAGATGTAAGGTCATCTTTTTGAATTTCACTTATGATAGGTGTCCAGGGCTACTTGTCAGTGGATAAATGGGTTCTGAAGATGCTGTATTGCTTTGGCTTTTGTTAGTTGTGCTTCTATGCTGACTGCTACCCATCTGGCTTTCTCAAGTATTAGCTGTTAGTTTCTGGTGTTTTCTGGAATCCTGGGTTGGGGATAATCTCCTTGACAGGAATATGTTTGTTCCTGAAGGAAGCTTCCTCATCTTTTTGGATATGGTCACCGAATGGCCGGTGCTTCTCAGGAATTGCCACAGCTCTCCTCAGTCTTATGGACCTGTATGGTAACTGTGGTCATTTGTAGTCAGGGGGGCTCTTCACTCATCAGGAGAAGTCATAAAGACAGCTGCCCTGCTGCTTGGTTTCTTGCTCTGAAATTAGTGAGCTGCCACTGCTGCTGCTCTTACACTGTGCATGCTGGATGCAGCCCTTTTGAGCACCCAGGGAGAACCGAGGTGTACTCAGTTTACCTAGGGAGACAGGTTCGCGCCTTGGAGCAATGTCTGGGGTCTGATCCTGTGGATAACAGGCTTCTGTAGGTCTGAGATTGGAGATCTGTTACCCAGTACCCAAGCAGTAATCAGTGGCAGGTGAGCGCAGCACTCATGTGCTGCAGGAGCCTAGTGCCTGGAGCATCAGGGAACCCAGAAACTTTTCGAGAGCTGGGTGTCCTGAGGTCGGATCTGATGTTTTCTCCACTGTGGGGTTTCCTCCCAACAGGGTGACCCAGTCTGTGGTCTTTTGGGGTCCAGAATTCAGTCTGGAATAATGAACAGTTCAGTCTAGGTTGGTGATCAGAACATACAGGCATGTGGCTCTGGGCTGGTGACTAAGCACCTGCTGGGAGCCTGGAACTCTTCAGAGGTTTAGCTGGTTGACCTTAGAATAGACCTGATTGCTTTCCACACTGTGGGGTTTCATCTCACTTGTATTTAATCTCTGGTGTTTTAGGGTCCAGAGTTCAGTCTGTTGGTTGCTGTTCAGCCACTGCTGCCCTGCTTTTCAGACAGTATCCTCCCGGTGCTGCCATCTTGTATTCCCCAAAAAGAATGATTTTAAAGTTCACTTGAGCTAAACTCCTTGAAAACTATTAAAGTGTTCTTACAGCTGTAACATGGGAAAGTTCAAATTCAAATTTAAACATGTTTCATATTATTGATACCATAGTACCAGCCTTTTAAATGAAGATAAACGGCACTAATATAGATCACTACTTAATTTTATTTTAAAATGACAATTTATTTCTATAATTTTTTAATTTAAAATTGTATTAGATTTTCATTGATTGTTTAATTTTGTATGTGCATGGATGAAGTGTGTGTCAGTGCATGAGTTAGGTCAGAGCACAACTTTTTAGTTCTGCTTTCCAACATGTGGTTTCTTGGGGATGGAACTTGGGTTATCAGATTTGGCCAAGGGCCTTTACCTGATCAGCCACCTCACCAGTCCTAATTTGTCATTTTATTTGCCATTTAAACTTGTTTTCTGTTTTTAACCTTTTAAAAATTAAATTATTATTTGACGATTTCAAACATGTATGTATTCCAATCTGATCACATTCATACCCCACCCTCGCTTATACCCTCATCTTTCCTACAAATTCCTAAACTCTCCGTCCAACAATTTCCCTATTTTTTTCTGCAACCTGAAAATTACATGATTTTATCTTCCAGGTAGTTTTTGAATTATTATCTTCTAGGCAGTCTTCATTCAAATTATTTTATTTTATTTTATTATTAAATACCATTTATTCATTTTGTATCTCAGCTGTAGCCCCCTCCCTTGTCCACTCCCAGTCCCACCCTTCCTCCCTCTTCCCCTCCCCCTTGTCCCTCCACCAGTCCACTGATAAGGGTGGTCCTCCTCCCCTTCCATCTGACCCTAACCTATCAGGTTTCAACAGGACTGGCTGTATTGTCTTCCTCTGTGGCCTGGTAAGGCTGCTACCCTCCTCAGAGGGGAGACAGTCAATGAGTCAGCCACACACTTGGACACTGAGCTGCCATGTACTACATCTGTGCAGGGGTTCTAGGTTATCTCCATGCATGGTCCTTGGTTGGACTATTAGAAACAGAAAAGAAAACTGTGCCCAGATTTTTGGTTCTGTAGATCTACTTGTGGAGCTCCTATCCCCTCCAGGTCTTTCATCTCCCCCTTCTTTCATAAGATTCCCCGCATTCTTTCCAAAGTTTGGCTAAGTGTCTCAGCATCTGCTTTAATACCTTGCTAGGTAGAGTATTTCAGAGGCCCTCTGTGCTAAGCTGTTCCCTGTTTTCTCCTTCTTTGGCTGTCCATCTCATTTGACTTTCTGAATGAGGATTGATCATCTTACTCAGTTTGGAAATCAATCTGGCATTTTCTCAGAAAATTAGGAATAGTGATTCCTCAAAATACAGCTATACCCAGAAAATTAGGAATAGTGATTCCTCAAAATACAGCTATACCACTCCTAGGCATAAATCCCAAATATACTCAAGTATACAACAAGGACATTTGCTCAACTGTGTTCGTAGCAGCTTTACTCATAATAGCCAGAATCTGGAAACAACCTAGATGTCCTCCAACGAAGGAATGAATACAGAAATTGTGGTTCATTTACACAATGGAATACTACTCTGCAATTAAAAGCAAGGAAATCATGAAATTTGTAGGCAAATTGTGAGAACCAGAAAAGATCATCCTGAGTGTGGTATCTGAGAAGCATAATGACACACATGGTACATAATCACTCATAAGTGGATATTAGAAACATAATATAGGATTAAGATACTAAAATCTGTACTCCTAAAGAAGCTAAGCATGTTGAAAATTTTAACTGCTTTCCCCCATCCATTCTTCCTATTTTAGATAATAGATTATTTTTTGTCAATTTCATATATAGAAAATAAGTATTGATCCATTATTTTATTTTAAAATAATCAGAATTTTGGAAATGAAGGCAGGAATATGGAGTTTTAGGGACCCTGAGATACCAGTCTCTTCATACCACCAATATAAAGGCAGCTTAGTTCATAGGCACTTTAGGGTCACAATTCTTTACTCAGGACAATTAGTCTCTTTTGGACATGTGTCATGTCTGGATACAGTTTCAGTTTGTATTTTGGTGGTAGGGAGTCAGATGAGGTGGGTGTTATTACTGGAATGTAGGTAGAAGAGGCCAGAGATGCTACCAATCATGCCACAGCAAAAAATTGGCTAACCATCAAGTTCAAGTGTGCCAGAGATTGTCAGAGATATGTTTTGGACTATGTGTTATATGTCTCCATATGAAATATTAAAAGCAGGAAAATCTATAGAGACTGAAAATAGGTAGTTGCCTGGGGATCAGAAGCGGAAGCAAAGAAGGAATGACTGTAAATGACTATTTCTAGTTAATGAAAATATTTGAAAATTAGTTTATGTCTATGGTTAGAAACTCAAGATATTAACACTATTAAAACACATTCAATTGCACATTCTGAGATAAATTTCATGGTTTGTAAATTATATAACAATAAGATAATTTAAATCCATTTACATGTGTTGCATCTGTTTTTGATCTTTACTAAATAAGAACTAATTTTATAGAGTAGTATCTAATTGGCTCTGGACAACAATCTCTGGCCAAGCTATATTTCATATGAAAGATATTAACTAGGTTCTTTATTTTTTAAGCACAGATGTCACTTTCTCCAAGACCCTGAGATATGCAAAGTATGCAGGATATATCATTTTTATCCAAGAACAATGGAAGTGAACCTTCTATATTAAAATATGAATAGGAAGTTCCAACCTTTTGACTATTTTCTCACTTTGTTTCATTGAATTTTCTCTCCTTCATTCACCTAAAATTACTAAATTTGTCATTGTAGAAGAAGGCATGATGGCACAGGTTTTTTTAATCTTAGTACTAGAGGGAAGAGTCTGAGACTAACTCAAACTAGGTATCATGTTCCAATCTCACCAGTAGCACTACATAGTAAAACCTTGTCAAGAAAACAAAATTTGTCAATTTTATTTTTTAAAAAACATATTTAATATTGAATATTATAAGCAGGACCTTATTTATTAATGTCCATTTTCCAGGCATTATGGCAAATGTGTGAAGGAATCAGGTACATGGGCCAAGGTTAAGCAGAATGGATCAATGGCCCAGGAGTAATTCTGTCCTAGTCTATTGTGTGCCAAAGAGCAAGTTTGTCCCTCTCCTTGACAGTGTTGAAACTACTGGTCAATGTATGTTTGTTTTAGACACAAGAAGAAAATGTATTTTCATGTATTCTGTCCAATAAACAGAAATAAAAGCTCTTGTTTATACATTATTATTTTACCTCTGTTAACTCAGGTATAACATTTGCACTCCTGAGAATTACCAGCTAATTATAACCCAAACAGCACACTGCCATCTGCATATAATTTCCTTCATTAAAAGTTGTTCCACCTGATACTTAGCAAATTCCTGCTGACTTTTGAAATTATAATGTATAGGTATTCCATCTGTGAATACTTATATTATTAAGGTATTATCTACATGTAATCAAAAAGACTTTTCTGATTTTAAAGTACTGTGATTTTTATCTGAATTTTTTTTTTTATTCAACCTTCCCCCACTCCAAAGGACAATTAAATAAACTCAGGGTCTATGAAAGATTTGGCATATTATGTACTCATCAATCCTGTTGAACATTAATGGAAAAAAAATACTGTGCCCCAAATACTGTACATTTCCCCTGGGATTACTGAATGTTATTACTTTAAAGGATGAAATGAAATCCTGGCACCTCAGAGGTGTTCAGAAATGAGTTTCTTACATAACTACTATTAATATTTTGGTAAATATTTGCACAAATTGAGATAAGAAAGGATAGGGAGGTGAGGTAGGAAGAGCTGTGGAAACAGGACATCTTTCCTAGTTAGTTGAGCACCTCAATATTACTGACTATTTGCCTATTAGGAATTCACATTAACCCATCAATTTCTATATTTTCACAATATCGTTAGTAATTTTGACATTTTCACCAATAAACCATCTAGCACCTACTTTGTTTAAGTTAACAAAAGTCCTCAAAAGAAGTGCAACGCACACTACATTCCAAGGGTTGCAATGGTGCAAAAGTAACCAAGGTTTACCAGAATTAGTAATGACATGCCTAAATTCTGACAAGGATACAAGTCCAATTATATCTCAGCAATTGCTGAAAATTCATCCTAACAAATTATTTTTTCCTTTTTCTTTATTTTTGGAAAAGTAATGTTTTGAAGACTTCTTAGATGAGTAAATTGTATTTGCATTTTCTACCCCTTATTCTTCTCCCAACTCTTGTTTTCCCCCACCCATGTGTTCTCTAAATAATTGGTTAGTCCTATGTTTGTATGAGTTTAGGGCTGACTCCTTAGAATTGGAGTCATGCCTCTAAAAAGGAAAACTACAAAACAAAACAAAACAAAAAAACCCCAAACACTGGCTCTCCTTCCATTAGTACCAATTGTCATTGTCTGTAGTGTTTCATCTGGTGATGGGGTCTTGTGAAATTATTCCCTATCCATGTGGATATTGCATTTTCTTATGACTGAATGTCAACAATGGAACATTAATAAGCTAATTTCGGTTCCAATTACATAAAAATAATCTTGAAATGATTCTAGAATATTAGGCAATCGATTCTGAGTCTGCTTTAAGAGAAAGTTTGAGAAATGAGGTACTATACAGCTTGTATGACGGATCTGCAGTATTCATAATACTTACTTCTTCAATGAACACTCTCATAATCAAAAGCTGCTGAGACTCAGGAAGTAGGAAGAAATCACTATCCAGTGATATTAAACTGAATCTTCTTGAGCATTTCTCACAGGTGACTGCCACACCTCCCATGAGTAGGCCATGTTTGCTGAGAGTGTTCCTTTGATTGCAGTTGACACATATCTCTAACTTGTGCCTATGGCTTATCAGCAAACCATAAATCAGAATCAGCCAATTAAAAGAAGTAAATTTTTTATCATAAGCAAAATGTGATGGGTTGCATTCAAAGAAAAGAATAACAATTACCAAAAATGGCAAAAGAATTAATGTAATTTGGGAGATTATTTATTCACTTATCACTTCCAAGGACAGTGTTTAGATGCAGTAATAAATTCACATAATATTTGTTCTCTATAATAAAAAGAATGTATTCAACACACATATATGTTAATATGTGTGTTATATGTATTCAACACACATATATGCATATACAGATGTTTACGATGGTTGTTTAAGCAAATAAAGGTACATTTGAGAGTTCATATCATTACACTTGTCTCAGAGATATTTCAACATGAGAAAATATTTTATGTTTAAAAATCAGTTTGAAAATAGCAGTTTACAAAGAACAAGGAAATACTCAACTTAAAAAGCAAGAGAAATAAGAATATTCTGTAAATATTATAGACACTATATTACAAAATAAATTATTTAGTAAAGCCATTTTACACAAAAAGAAAATAATTACTTAGAAGAAAAACATTAATTGAAATTTTATTTTTTCCTAAAACACTCACTCATTTGTACATGTTTTTAATAGCATACATCATTATGTATGTTGTTTGAGTACAGTATGATATTCAGCACTACATAATCAGTGTGCACTGATCAAATCAAAGTACTTGGCACTTTCTTCTCCTGATAATGTATTAATAGTTTTAGCCTTTGTGTCCTCTCTCCAAGTCCACAAAAACATGTAATAGGTACTGTGAACTATAATTTTCATGCTGTGCCGTGAAACACCAGAATTTTATTCCCTTTATCTAATTGTGTTTTACTACCTGTTAGCCAACCTTCTCATGCCTGCCCAGCTTCTCGGAATCAATATTCTATATTCAAATGAACATGTATAGCTTCTTCTGTAGTTGGCTTATTTTACTTTACATTATTTCAATTATTGTCTTCTAGTTCTATTCTCTTTTTTGATGCAAATGACAAGATCTCACTCTTCATTATGGTAGAAATAAAAAACATTACATACAAATACATTATATTCATTTATTGATTTGTTAATGAGTATCTATGCTGAGTCTATATCTTGGGTATTACAAACAGTACCACAATAAACCTGGGAGTATCAATTTCTCTTTGAAGTAATATATTCATTTTATTTGGATATATACACAGGTGTGGACATCTGGATCATAGTGAAGATCTATTTTTAGTGTTCTGATGTCTGAGCATTGAGAATTTATATCTTTATTAAAGTGTGTCACTTTCTCTTCTTTACACCCTTGACAACCTTTGTTATTTCTTATCTTTTCTTTTCAATGTCCTTATGAAAGAATACATTTTGTTTCTTATATACGTTTTTCATCAATCAACATATTTATAAGTAAGTACGAACCTTAGACATACTTAGTTTTTAGAGCCATAGTCTATGTTCGCTTTCTTATATACTTTTGGCCACTCCTACTCAGCCATCACTTCCAATTTAAATGATCTATTTCTCATCATGCTGTTTAGTTTTCCTTACTAATTTATTTTCAAAGATAATCTTAAATTGTATATCACCTTAGATCTTATTTATTATTAACATCTTTTAAACACTTGCCATTTTCCAGGTAATAGGAGTGAAATGGGAAATTAACAACTTTCAGTTTCCCTGCGTATGTTTCTCATGTAGTTTTTTTTATACTTACCCTCTTAGGTAGGATTCCATCTTACATATGAGGAAACTGTGACTCAAACAAGCTAAGTAATTTCACAGTGTTCCCTCAATCTGTGGTGTTGCAGAAGTCAGAACGAAAATTGCCTAAGTTCAATATTGTCATGAATACCATACAATACATACCTTAATGACTATTTTCTTCTTGTATTGATTTATTAAATTGAAGAATCTATAGAAATTCTGTGTTTGTAGCTACAGAAAAAATGTGTTTATGAGTAAAAATTTATAGTCTACATATTTGAAAGATCGAACTATAACACCAATTATATTGAACATTTCCTGTATTCAGCATTTTTGCAAACCTCATTAGTTACTGTCACTAGTTACACATTTTTAAAATGATCAAATTGTAGGATAAATGAAAACCAACCCATGTTTTCCTAAGTAAAGAGGTAAAATACATGTAAAGTTAATAGCTATATCACAAGTCTCATTAAGTGAACTGGCTTGATTAATGTTGTTTAAGCAAAGGAGAGACTGCTGAAAACATGGTGGTAATGCTACTAAAGAGACTGTTAATAAGCACTGAAAAGGAGACGGGGATTTCAGCTTGCAATATAAGAAATTGGGATTGGTATGGGTTAGAAAAAACTAGTTCAGTGGTTCTCAACCTTCTTAATGCTATGACACTTTTATACAGTTCCTCTGGGCACAGGGATCTTTTATGATACTGTTTCTCCAAACAAGCACCATTTATGGATATAACCTAGAACCCCTGCTCGGATGTAGCCCAAGGTAGCTCAATATCCAAGTGGGTACCCTAGTAAGGGGAACAGGGACTATTTCTGACATGAACTCAATGGCTGGCTCTTTGACTCCCCGATCCCCCTGCCGCCAAAGGAGAAGCAGCCTTGCCTGGCCACAGAGGAGGACATTGCAGCTAGTCCTGAAGATACCTGATAAGCCAGGGTCAGATGGAAGGGGAGGAGGACCTCCCCTCTCAGTAGACTTGGAAAGGGGCAAGGAGGAGATGAGGGAGGGTGGGATTGGGAAGAAATAATGGAGGGGCTATGGCTGGGATACAAAGTAAATAACCTATGATTAATATAAGAAATAAAAATTATAAAAAAATACAGTTCCTCATGCTGTAGTGACCCTCAATCATAAAATTATTTTGTTGCTACTTCATAACTGTAATTTGCTACTGATATAAATTGTAATGTAAATATCTGTGCTTTTATAATGGTCTTAGGAGACTCCTGTGGAAAGATCAGTTGACCCCCAAGTTTGGGAAGCACTGGACTAGAGCAAACCAACTGGCTATATAGTAGAACCAGGGCAATATCTCCTGTAACACATGTTTGTATGTATTCAAGTAGATTTTCAAGTACATTATATGGAATGTGATATTTGTTTACTTTGTCCTTCAAGGCATCAGAATAAATGTTGCTGTTGTAATAGTCTCGATGTCACAGCTGCTTGCATGGCAGGTAGTTTTCTAGAAGAGGCCTTTGTTGTGGATATCACAGTGGTGACAGAGGACACAGGACAGATAAAATACTTCTGATAAAAGCAGAGAAAGAACACTGGTGATTGTGGAATTTGGGGAGAGCTTCAGATTTTTGCCAGAATGGGATTTGAATCTATGCATCCTGGTATGAAAAGTCTGGAGAAGAACAATAAGTGGCTGTTTTGAGTACACTGGAGAAGCTTGACCATTCACTTTTCAAAAAAAAAAAAAAAAAGATAATGCTAACTGCTAGAACTGAGAAGCAGACAATGGCAACGCACTTTCTTAAAAATGAATCCGAATATATCAGCATATGTAGTCACCTCATTTGCTGACTTGAAGACAGCCTCCTAAACCTATTATTGCCTGTAATGACCAACCATATGCAGTAATCACAACGTGCCGCCTTAACAGTGCTCGCAGCATCTAAAAAAATCATGATACAGGGATTTTTTCCTTAGACTCAACACATTTTTCGTTCGGAACCCTGATTGGCTGTTCCAGAAACCCTGCATAGTATAAATTGGGGCACAGAGTTGGAAGAAACCAACGGATCAAGCATCCCTGAGCTTCAGACAGAAAGTAACTCAGAGCTCATTCAAAGGTATGTAGATTTCATTCTGAATTCACCGTCTTTATTGTTATCTTTTTTCTGGATTTCATGTTTTGAGAGTGTGCACAGTTTTAGTGCTCTCTGCCATTCACACCGTATGTACTTCTTCAGTTTTATGGTAATTAAATTATAGTCTCAGATCACTGACATGAATTTTAACTTTATAGTATAGTAATGTACTTGTGTCCACTTCTATAAATTTTAGGTCAAGCATTCCAAAGCCTTTTGAGAGCCAGATTTCATACCAGAATGTTTATTTGCTTCTTAATTAAGATTATATTTTAACAGGCTGAGGCATCCTTCTTTACAAAATCTTGTTTAATGGTGTCAAGTATAGATTTTTTTTCTTATTAACTTGTTGGAATGTAGAAAGCCTCAATGTACTTTTCATAGCTAGCACCATTACATGTTACATTCATGTTCTCTATATATTTCAAGGTATTATCATAAAACAGTGTGCATTTTGTAGGGCGGCCAGTTATTGCTTCATGTCTCAGGGACTTTATATGTAGAAGAATTACAGTGTAGCTGATAAACAGAAAGAAGATGCTACTGGCTTAAGAGGGAACCATTCAACAAGTAGAGAATTGTAACATTGTTCCCTCCCTTTGTTTAGCCGTATCTTTTGCTTCACACACACTTTTCCATTAATCTATACTGGAAAATTACTCAATATTTTTTCTTAAATAATTAGTTCATACTTTTAACAGTAGCAATGCTTAAATGAGCTGTGCCCAAAAGAACAGCACTTCTGTCTCTTTTTGTTACAAAAGTATAAATTTATGTTCACTTTGATTATCTCCTCAAATTTTATACCCAACCTTATTCTTTTAATCATTACTTATAGATCCCATTTAGCTCCTATGAGCCTACAGACTATATAGGTACAGAAAAATGGTTTGCAAAATCATCATGGCAGATCATTGTGTTCCTGTAACTTGTTAACCAGCAGTTTCATCGAAAAGCCTCTTTTTTAGCACTATTAGGTCTCCAGGAGCAATGATATGAATTGAAAACTGGAAATCCCAAATTGAAACTGGAATGAAGTCAATTTACCAGGAAGGGCCTCACCTTTCTTATTAGCAAGACACTAATGGGGAATATATACATGTTTGGAAAATAATTATATTCATGCTTACAAAAGATATTTTTTAAATGGCTGATGTTGATTTACATTTCAGAACCATCAAGAAATGGGTACCTGGATTTTGTTTGCCTGCCTCCTGGGAGCAGCTTTTGCTATGCCCGTGAGTAAAACATCCCTATTTTTATTGTATCAGATTTCAAAAGCTTGAAAATATAAATCTGCACCCATGGCTGGCAATTTTCATGGTGTAATATAGTACAAAATCTGATATCCCCAAGTGCCTATGTATTGAAAAAACCCTTAAGGAGCTTGTTAAAAAGAAAATCATGAATATCTCCACCATAAATTGTAATTTAGTACAGCTGATGTGGGGCTTTATTTTAACAAACATTTTACCCCCAGAAGACTTTCCTGTAACAATTAGCTTGTACACTACACTGCCCATCTTTCCAAGGAGTTATATATTTGAAGGAAACCTTGAAAGGCTTCCAGGGAAAGTGCTCTTTCAGCCCTAGGCAAATACAACAATCAAAAAGAAAAGAAAAGAAAATCTCAAAAGCTCAATTCCTCACAAGTTTCAAAATGTCTCCTTGCCCTCCAGATACCACTGTTGTTAGTCTTAAGGAGGTGATATTTCTACATTAGAAATTCCCTTTTTGTACCACTTCACTGTTCTCTGAAGCCCTCTCCTGTTGGTGGATCTGCTTACTCCTTAGGTAGGATTTGGCATTAGCAAGCTTCTGGAAGCCTGCCTATGCCAAATACATTTGACAGCATGTAAACACAGTATGATATCTGTACCAAAAATCACCAATTCTGGGCCACGGTCTAGACACAGATACACAGTGGCAGAAAGCTTAGGTCACATGCCAGCAAAGCTCTTTGGTGTTATAAAGATCAGTTGATATTGCTAGAAGCCAGTAAGCTTGTATACCAGTCCCTCTTCTATCACACACAGGACCAAGATTTTTGTGCTCTGTGTTCCTGAAATTCTGCATTTTGATGATTCCTAGTCCTCTGGAGTGCTCTGACATTTACAAAATCAATTTTTTTCAGTACTCCACTCTCAGTGAATTTATAACCAGACAGTATTGGGAAGACAACTGCCTAACTCATGTTAATTTACATTCAGATGAGAGTGAATAAAATCCAATTGCAAAGCATGAGCATTTTGAAAACTGACCCTTAAGCAGCTTTGTGACTGAAGAGGTTTTCTGCTTCATGCACGCAACTTTCTGTCTCCTGCCCCTCCTCCTGAGGTTGGGGCATCAGTAAGTCCATAATGTAGGCATTAGTCAGGCCCCTACTTTGGGAAGCACAGAGAATACTGGTTTAGAAAATTGTCCAGGTTGCTTTTGATATGGAACTTCTAAATTTCTACAATAAATCATTAATACAGTAATAAAAGGGTTGGCCTTGAACTTCAACAAATCATTTTATTTTTGTCCAGAGAATGGATTTAGAATGTATATATTTTATTGCTCTCATATTGTTCTTACATTGAACAATAGAGTTGGTGTGTTATTTTTTTACATTACATGTTAATCAATAAGAATCTCTTTGATACTTGAACATTTAAGCAGCTAATCTATAAAGGGACCATCTGTGATACAATTCCTGGCTTGTTGGTATTTTTAAATAGTGTAACAAAAGCATAACTCTTTTCCTAACACAGAAGGAGTTTGATCAACATGTAAATGGGTGGGTGGAAAGGGGTGGAATCCTTAAATGGTAGATGGTTTTAATTCAAAGATCTATGAAGAGCAAATGTATGCTGCTTTCTGCATCTAGGTCTCCCACTAGAAGACAATGGCCCACGGGAAAGTTGCTTAGCTATTCAGAGCCTCTTTAAAATGAGAAGGCTCCTCCTCCACAACATACATGCTCAGACTAAAAGTAGACCTTAAATGCATTCTGTACTATGTATGTATATTTAAAATAGCTTTAGACACCCTTAATGTGAACAACTACATATTGACTTAATCTTTTTTCTTTCTCTCCCACTTTCTCCCTCTCCCTCTCCTTCTCTCTTTCAACTTGTTTCCTCTCATTTCTAAAATAGCTACCACCTCATCCTGGAAGCCCTGGTTATATCAACTTAAGCTATGAGGTAATTTTTTTATATACTAATTTCGACCATAATTTGAGTTAAACATTCTCTTAGATCTATAAAGAGTGGTGTATTGATACTTCATTCAAGATGTTTCTCAAATGGTCACACTTTTTCAATTCCCACCAGCAGCTTTAAGCTCTGACTGATGGCCTCAAGCATGCATTTCCCAGCACCCTCCTACCTGGTCACTCTGACTCAACCTCTATTTTTAAGCCTAGTTATAAATGTATCCACCACGAACTACCACTCAGGAGGGCTCCATGATAGGGCAGAGACTGAACTCGGCTTCAGCAGTCTTGTTCTATGCCAGCCTATAAAATTCAAGGAGTAAGTAAGATGTTAAAATCTTTTCTAGCAGGAAAAATTGCTGATTTGACGACATGCACACACACGGTGTGTATTTCTCTTTGGCTATGATAAGTGATTAATAACAAATGGTTTTCAAGAGTCTCTGCAGAGTGAAGGAAAGCAGAAGAATTCTAGAAACGTGGCTTGGGGTTGTCTTCAAACGACTGCAATCTATATGACCTTGGGAAAATCCATTTTTTCCCTTTGGAACTTTAGTTTCCTCATCTAGAGAAAGAAAAATGATAACTACATTCCAAAAAATAATATACAAAGAGTTAAAAAGAGCATGAAAAGTTCGATGTCACTCATAACTCGAGTGAGGTTAATAGTTTTTTTTGTTGTGTTGATTAAATAATGTACTGTATGAAAACGCTATCTGAGACTAATTAATAAGACTATACTGTCCAGAAAATAATAAAACTCTTTACTTATCGCCTGGGTTCAGATAAAAGTCTGAGTCTGTTAACTCATATAAACTGAAGAAAAATGTTAGTAGGAAATCTGAGGCAAAATTTACTGTTTTATCTTAAAAGGTTTATATATTAGTATTTGACCAAGAAATTTAATACTTAAGGATGAAAGACAATGTTTCTACCTCCTTTTCTCATTGTGATATCAATTAAGAAATAATTAATTGGATATTATATCACATTATTGTGTCATAAGTTTTAAATTGTTTGTTTTGCTCTTTCAATGAAGAGCATGAGCTTTGGAGTTAAATTGAATTATTGCTTTTGTAAAGTTCAGCTGAGTGAATGAACCTACCTGAGTTTTCATAACATTACTTATGAAAGTGAGGGTGATACCTGCCTCAGATCATGTAAGAAAACATGAAAAGTGTATGGGATGGATTTAACACAGTACCTGACACATAGGAAACATCCAACAAATGTTTACCTTCTTCTTTCTTTTGTAGAAGTCACATTCTCAGGCTATCAATACTGACAGGACTGCATTAGTGAGTCTATATTTCATACTGCATTAGTGAGTTTAGTATTTAGTTCATATGTAATTAAACTGAATCAAATACATTCTAATGTCTCTTTCTCTTAAGGTGCTTACCCCTTTGAAGTGGTACCAGAGCATGATAAGGCAGCCGGTATGTAGACATTTTGTTCTTTATTTCCTTAAGAGAATAAGCATGCATTTTAATTCCCCCCTTTAACTGAAATATCTTGTCTACTCCACCTACAAACACTAATGGGAATTTTAGTTTGTAAAAGGTCATATCTGTGTACACTGTTAGAAATTCTTGCAAAGGGAAAAATGACTAAAATATTCATATGGTCATAATAACAAACACTACTGCTACTTCTCCAGTTAGAAATCAACTGAGCCAATGGTAAACCTGACTCTTTGTTTCTCACCAGTATCCTTCCTATGGTTACGAACCCATGGGTGGATGGCTGCACCACCAAATCATCCCTGTGCTGTCTCAACAGCATCCTTCCCCGAGTCACACCCTTCAGCCTCATCACCACCTCCCAGTGGTGCCAGCTCAACAGCCCGTGGCCCCCCAGCAACCAATGATGCCAGTTCCTGGCCACCACTCCATGACTCCAACCCAACACCACCAGCCAAACATCCCTCCATCTGCCCAGCAGCCCTTCCAGCAGCCCTTCCAGCCCCAGGCCATTCCACCCCAGTCTCATCAGCCCATGCAGCCCCAGTCACCTCTGCACCCCATGCAGCCCCTGGCACCACAGCCACCTCTGCCTCCACTGTTCTCCATGCAGCCCCTGTCCCCCATTCTTCCTGAGCTGCCTCTGGAAGCTTGGCCAGCGACAGACAAGACCAAGCGGGAAGAAGTGGTGAGTATACCTTGAAGCCAGCAAAAGACAAATCCTAGAAAAGTGATTTAAGATAATTAGCCCCAGAGTTCTAACAAATCAGAGCCCAGAGTTGCAGACACCATAGGTCTTTGCTTTTCTTAGTCTAAGCATACATTGTAACATTTTTAGTTTTACAAATGTATTTGTTGACACAACTTAGTAATCAACACCATGGGTTCTGTGGTATATTTAAATTCTAATATTTGAATATTCTCACCAGAATATGTATTATTGAAATGTACCCATTTTTAAAGTAACAGAACAGTGAATATCATTTTTTTAAATATTTCAAAGCTTTGAGTGGTTGTAATAGACTAAAACTGCAGGAAGAATATAAAAGGAGTAATTTTTTAAGAGCAAGAAGGACAGATATTTGAACAAGATGAAAGAGGTAGATAAGAACTATATTTCAAGACATAAAGGAAGATTGCCTGTCTAAAGTGGTCATTCAACTTGAAAGTGGCTAAATTAACAAGAGTGTTAGGTTCTGCTTTAGTACTGGGGCTCCATAAATTGTTTAACAAGAGCATCTCAGAATTTTGCATTAAATATTCCAGTAGTATAGAAAACTCTTACAACAAATGAGAATAGTGAATAAAATGATCCTTATGCTGCACACACATAAAATACATATATGAAATGATTTCATTATACTGTGCATGTGCACCGAAATGTGATCCCAATTTATAGATGCTATTAATGATTTGTTACTAAGAATCAAAGGAAAGTGAGGCAGGCATGACTAGCTTGGGAGTCAGGACACCTAGGTTCTAGCCCTAGTTTTTCCATTAAAAAGGAGGTAGTAAAATACCAAGTTACTTCCATTTTGGGGGATGTTTTTCCTCTTTAAGATGGGGAAAAAACAGATAACTTTTAACTCTGTATAGTAATGCCAAAGTTTCCTTACATACTGTCATGCATGTCTTCACAATTGTAAGCCTGTTTGTAAAAATGAGGCAGAAATTTTGAAAACTGATTGAAATTGAATAACCTGGTAGCTATCACTGATTATCCTAAACTAAGGTACATGCTCTCTGTTTGCATGCAACATGGGTTTATTTGTGTATTTAGTAATGATTAACACCGTAGATTTGACCATGTGTTTTTATCTTGCCAAAATTATTTGTGGAAAGATGACTTTGGGCAGGTAGTTTGAACTTCTTAAGCTCAGTACCCTCCTGCTTAAACTCAGAGTAAAATTAATGATGATTGCCTAGAGTTTCCTTATGGAAAATGAATTAAAGTAATGAGATTATAGCAGGCAAGACTTGATGCAAGATGGCAGCTACTATTATATCATTAAATATGTCTTAATGCCTTGATCACAAGATACTTCTATTTAATGACAAGAAAGTTCAGAAATTACAGAATCAAAGTCAATGTTTGTACGTTGTTTTGAAAAAACTGAAGCCATAACTTATTATTGTAAATGGTATTCACTAGGAATGTTTGTAAATTATGTTAATTGTTCCTTTTGCTATATTTTTTCAGGATTAAAAAATTCAGAAAATGAGAGAACCGAAGTGGATACTTTGGTTGTTTTTAGGAATAACTCAAGAACACAATGATTTGTGCCTACAATCACTTAGTAAATTCTGTAACTAAAAATAAGTATCATTAGCAGATAATAAAATGTTTTAAAAATCATTCATGTCTTTGTGTTGAATTAAATTTAAAATTTCCTATCACTTGAGAGAAGAACTTATAAGTGAATATTTATGAGTCTTATAGGGACTGGTCATTTGCTCCTACAAATTGACCATTTAGCAGGCAAATCATGACTATATGTCTTCTCAGAGAACCTTTATATTATCTCAAATCTTTTCTTAAAATAGAAATTTGTACATCATTAACAATAGCTAAGAGAGTTTTAAAAAAAAAGGTAAGCATGGATAGTCACTGAATGTGAACCAAATGAAGGCAAGTTTAGAAAAAAAAATCTTTACATTGAAAAAGATAAACTTTAAGAAATATTTATATTCTAAACCAAGTTAAGACTTGGAACTCTAGCGCTATTCTTCACACCACATCAGTAATCAAAATCTGGTCTTTTGATCTCATTCAACAGAAATTTTCAGTGAATTTGTGTAATATCTATCTATAGATATAGATATATAGTAATCCAATGAACTTGAAATTATTAAAGTAATTATTTTTCCTAAGAAAAAAATAATGGAGCTTCAAACAGAAAATTGCAGTGATCTTATACACAAGTAATTTCTTTCACTTCATAATCTTTAAGCTGATGAAGTCTACCGCATGGTCTTTGAAACGTTAACAGATGCATAAAATGGACTCAAAACAAGTTTTCTTTCCCACTCATATTTATATTTGAATCATTTTTTCTCTTACACCCACACAAAATTGTAAACAGTCTTTGCAGGGTTTATATTACACAGCATTCTCAGTATCTTTATTCCAGTACCTTCATGATTAAGGTCCCTTAATCATTTTCTGGAATGAATAAACATAGTTTTACTGGGAAAGTATCAATATGCAAACAAATAACTTGATTTTAAAGAACTAAAATGCAATAAGAAAGGTAAGAAAGCATTGAATCAACGCGCACAGGCCACTTTTAATCAACTGCGTAAATATTTCTCAAGCACTCAGTAGACTAGGTACTGCTGTATGTGATAGTAAAAACAGTAATTCCTTATCTTTATGGTTATAGAATCTATATAAGGGATGAAATAAGCTATCCATCAACAGTAAAGGATGCTCAAATGGCACTAATCCTACGGCAGAAGTACAGTCAAAAGTCTATGGCACACAGCAGTTACTATTAGTAGCTGTTCATCAGCTTGCTCACAACTCATTCCTCAATGGCAGGGCAGCAACTGATCCCAGCATGTAACCTTTTACCTAGTATGGAGAGATTTTTGTCCTCTCTACTATCCAGCAAGTGAAGGTCCATTCACCTACATCAACTATGTTATCAGTTACAGTCCTGCTTATCTGTTATTAGTTAAGGGTTAGGTTATGGTGGATCATGAATATAGAATGAGGACAAAAGGCAAGTTTCCTGGGAGAGAAAGAAATCTTAGGGATTAGGTTTCTCTTTTATTAAAGGATGTATAGACACACTCTAGAGAAAAGTGCTGGTCTTTTCATCATTTGTTTGAAGTTGTGATTCATGGAGCTATGTCTGCTGTCTTGTGATCAAAAGTTGGAAGTAGAAAAATAAGATCTGAGGATCTTGGTGGAATCATTGTGTCCTGAAATTACCTATCCCTGGGACCGTTTACAGCTACATGCTTTGCTATTTCAATGAGAAGCATGGGCTGTGGAGCTTAAGCAGAATAACCATTTTGTAGCCCTCTTGCATAAATTGACTCTAAATCTTCATGGCTATCTCTAAAAGACGAGGGCATTCATACTTGCCCCAGATCATGGACAACAACTTGCAAAATGTGCTGGATTGTTAGTAACACCATACTTGACATAGGAGCATTTGGATATGTATTTAGCTTCTTTCTTTTGTAGAAGTCACATTCTCAGGCTATCAATACTGACAGGACTGCATTAGTGAGTATATATTTCATACTGCATTAGTGAGTTTAGTATTTTGTTTATATGAAACTAAATTAAATCAACTGCACTCTAATGTCTCTTTCTCTTAAGGTGTTTTCCCCTATGAAGTGGTACCAGGGCAATTCAAGGCATCCGGTATGTAGAAATTTTGTTTTTTCAATGCTTTAAGTTAACAAGCATGCATTTTAAATCCTCTTACTAATTCAAATATGTCTACTCCAATGTCTACATTTAAGGCTAACACTGCTTAAATTCTATTGGAGGTGAATTGGCTCCAAAGAGCATGGAGTTGACAAGGCATATTATAATATTTATGGGGTACAGCTTTAAAATTTGAGGATTTAAAATAACTTTTTCAATAAATGACTAAACCAATGCTTACACGAACCTCACAAATGTTACTGTTGGGGCTCTATGAATTTTATTCTTGTATTCTTTTAATATTGGGTCAGTAACATATTGAAGAGTTCAACTTCAATAAATAATGATTTTAATTAATAAAAATAGACATAGTTCACGTATTAGAAAAGAAAATGGAAGATATAACCTAATAAAATAATTTCAACATGTATTTCTACAAATATCCACCTTATTAGCAAATATTGAAGATGGATATTTTTTAAAAATCTGGAAGTAACTATCATTTATCAAACATAGTAATGGTTGCCATACTGCCTAAATAAAAATGTACATACATAGGATTACAGTGCAATAGAATGTTTTAAACTAGAGATATATATTAAGTGGTAATTAGATTTTTATAACCGTGACTTCCAACACATTCATCATGGGTTGGCATTGACATTTAAATGATTTTTAAAAGGAATACAATTTAAACCTCAGTCTCTTGGCCGTAGTTGATATACTCAAAGTGCTTAGGACCCATACTAGGCAAATGATTACCCTATTGGGCAACACAGATCTAAGAAACTGCTAATAGAACTGTGGGTTTTATTAGTGTTCTTCTATACTTTACTCTCTGAGGCAGAAAAAGCATATTTATTAATACTACAATTTGAAACTGAAGATGACACAAAACAGATTGACCGGTTAAAACTTGCAATTCACTATGAAAATTTACTTGCTAGGCATACCAGTCATCATACTCTTAAAAGAGATTTTCCTAAGAACTAGAGGATTCTTTTTCTTTCTTTTGTCAAACCATGTACTCTTCAATGGTCTCTCTTCTAGTTCCTTTTCAAAACAGGCAAATCTGGAATTGAAAGAAATTCATTTCTTTGTTTGTAATAGAATAGTTTTGGCATCAAACTTTAAAAGTTATGTGAAATAACAAATAATTGTGTTGATTTTAAAAGTAATCTGATGTTCTACTTATCTTAACAGCTTAACATGGAAAGCACAACAGAAAAATAATTTCAACCACTCTCCTATGTTTCCAACAATAATGGCATGTTGTAGTATTCGTTATTGCTTTAATAAAATTCTCATCTGCTTACTGTGGTTGTGAAGTTCTTGTTATTTGAAGTTTTTCCTTTGGAGAGATTTGTTTTCTAACTCCATCTCCTTAAAAATGTCTAGAGACTTATCAGTAGTGGTCATTACCTGAAGTTTACTTAGTAACAAATGCATGCTCTGAAGAGTCCACAAGAGAGTCCTATAAAACACCTGGTACTTCAAAAAGATCAGTAATAGTTGGGGATTGTGGAAGAGAGTGGTGAGGGATAAAGAACATGAAAACAACAGTCATTTTGGCCCCCAAACAGTTACCACAGTAAATAATATCTGCCTTCTTTATTTATAAAACCAAAATCAATAAATCACTCTTACAAATATCCTTGTCCTTTAATGTAAAAGAAAAAGTAAATTCGGAGATAGGGAGAAAGGGGAGAAACACTGTGGGATTAAGTACTTATCTTCTTCTTATGAGTTAAAGATATCTCAAACATTAATTTACCTCAATAGCATGAAACACATAAATCCTGAATTTGGGTGTGGAACTTGTATGCTCTGGGGCCATTTGCAGTGTCCACACAACTTCAAAGATGGTTTCCAGTGTTGTGACTATGGTTGTGGGTATTCAGACTTCACAAGCAGAGCTGTTTAAAATTATGACCATAGCTGCGGAAAGTTGGACAAACTCTCAGGTTCTTTGTGTCTCAACTTTCTCATCTATAAAATGTACTGACATCTTTCTTTGAGTCTTGCTTTTATTGAAAATAGATTTTTTTCTCTCATACAATACATCTCAACCACAGTTTCCCTTCACTCCACTTCTCCCAGCTCACCCTCATATCCCCACTACCCCAGATCTATTCCCCCTCCCATTTCCCTTCAGATAAAAGCAAGTTTTCAAGATACAACAACCAAATATGGCAAAACAATATATAATCAGACAAGGTAAAAGCTCTCATATTAAGGCTAGACAAAGCAACCCAATATAGGAAACTAACCCTTAGAGAGGCAAAGGAGTCAGAAACACACCTGCTCTCACTTTTAGAAGTCTCACAATGGCTCCTAAATTCAATCTCTGCTAGATGCAATCATTTGCAGGGGTGTGTGTGCCCATGTGTGCATATGTGTGTGTGTGTGTGTGTGTGTGTGTATGGTGCATGTGTTTGTACATGTTCAAATGCGTGCATATATGTGTGTGTGTGTGTGTGTATTCATGCATCTGTAGGCAAAAAGGCGATGTCTTCATCTACTGCTCTTCACATTAATATTTTTAGATACAAGGTCTCTCACTAAACTGGAAGCTTACCAATTCATTCACACACATGTTTATTTACTTTACATCCTAAGGGTGACTTCACCCTCCCCTCCTAACAGTCCCCTCTTTCCCTAGTCCACTCTCCCTCCCTCCCCCCAGAAAAGGGGATCCCTTATTAACCTTCCCCTGAACATCAGGACTGAGTATATCTTCATCCTTTGAAGCCAGGCAAGGCAGCGATGCCAGGGGAGAAGTAATCCAAAGCAGGCAATAGAGTCCATGTTAGAAACAGGCACCAACCCTCCACTCTCCAGACACCTCATATGAACACCAAGCCACTTGTTGGCTACATGTGTGCAGAGGACCTAGGTCCAGATCTTACATGCTCCCTATTTGCTGTCTCAGTCTCTGAAAGCTCCCATGGGAATGGGTTAGTTTTCTCTGTTGGTCTTTTTCTGAGGTTTCTGTCCCCTTCAGATTCCTCCATCTTTTCCTCAACACTTCCATAGGAGCCCTGGAGTTACCAATTCTTATCACAGAGGGCCTCTGAAAGACTCTACCCAGCTGAGGGCAGGGAATCCTATGAAAGATAGAAAGACCTGGAAGGGACAAGAGCTCCACAAGGAGAGCAACAGAACCAAAAAAATCTGGGCCCAGGATTCTTTTGTGATGTTAATAGTCCAACCAAGGACCATGCATGGAGATAACCTAGAGCTCCTGCACAGATGTAGCCCATGGCAGCTCAGTGTCCAAGTGGGTCCCCTAATAATGGAAGCAGGGACTATCTCTGACATGAACTGATTGGCCTGCTCTTTGATCACCTCCACCTGAGGGGGGAGCAGCCTTACCAGTCCACAGAGGAAGACAATGCAGCCAGTCCTGATGAGACCTGATAGACAAGGGTCAGAGGGAAAGGGGGGAGAAGAAGAGGGAGGGTGGGATTAGTAGAAGATGGAGGAGGGATATACAGCTGGGATACAAAGTGAATAAACTGTAATTATTAAAAATAAAAGTAAATAAAAACAAAACAAAAAAGAATAACTGGCCAGCAATCTCCAGGGACCCACCTGTCTCCATCTACTTAGGGCTAGATCCAGATACACAATAATCATGCCTTTTTTAATGTGGGTATTGTGTACTTAAACTCAGGTTCAAATGGCAAGCACTTTACCAACCGAGCCATCTTCCCATACCAGGCATACATATTTTTTTTTAATACTCACAGTCAGAAGTGACTATTCATAACAAAGGGATTGCTACACAGTTGGAAGTAGTATTGATCTTACTTTTTTTTTTTGTATTATACAAAAGTGTTCTATGCCAAAGGCCCCAATGTGGAGAATGTTTAGTATTTATCTATCTGTAATTCATGACATATTGCCACTTAAAATATTTTTCATACTCACTGTGATCTTTTATGATCTTCAACACATCCCACCTGATATTATAGATGCTGTTCATGGCTACACCCAATACCAACCTCACCCTCCACTCCCCACTCTAGGGTATGAGAGGTATGAAATCACCAAGTGTGCATAGTGGCCAGTTTCTAGGTATTTAAGAAGCTTATCATCATGAGAAGACCATAATATTTGCTTGAAATGGATGTATTCACAACACATCTTGGGACACCTCTCAACTGTGAACTGACGCTAACATGGATGAGTGAAAGAGTGCTGCTAGTAAAGATCATAAGAGCTGATGTACAATGATAGCTGCTCTCCTGATACATGGTACATGGAGGCAAGTAGAAATGGTGTTAACTTCACTTTCAGGAGTGTCTTGATCTATGAACATGCCCCATGTCTTTCTGGGTTTTAGTAGATAAACTAAAAACAAATACAAATCCAGTTCCCATTGGAAATAAAAAGGAACCGTTTTTCTCTTATTGGTCAGTTCTTACAACACTACACTGTGAAATAATTGTGCTTTTTTGAAAACATATCCTTGCGCCTTCCAGCCTTCCTCCTGAAGACGTGTGCAACACATGCTAAAAGGCTTTTTAGGGATTCTATGAAATGCAGCAGAATGACCATAATGAAAAGACCAGTGATATGTCCCTAGCATGACATTGGATCAGAAGTAATTGGCTTGTGTATTCTTTCTACCTGAAATTTAAGTTCTCAGGTAAATATATATGAACAGGTTCAAAGATCTGATGAAAACACACACACACACACATACAAACACTCACACATATGCACACACATGCATACACAAGCACAGGCATAGACTTTGTTTTCTGCTTTGCAGCTTACACAAATAAATGTTAGCTACTGCGGCAGCAGTCCAAACTGGATCCTTCCTCAGAGTTTTGACTAGAGAAGGAAAGGAGGAAATGTTTGCAAATTTGCACAGCTGCATGCAATAACAAACTCAGACTCCACAGTCTTACAAAATCCCATTTTCTGCCTGTGATGAGGAACTTGGCCTCAACCTGGTTTCCACAAATGATTTTTCCACATCCCAAAATAGGTACAACAGAAAAGGTAAAAATCTATTTCATTTTTTAAAAAGACAGCAGTCACTATTCAAAAACATAAAATATTGCTGCTAAAAGGTGCAATTTCTATCCACAGAATTTACAAAGATCGTTAGAGAGAAAAATTTTCTACCTTTGTGGCTCATTCAGGTAGTCAACAAATGTTTACAATGAGTAATAATATGGAAACTAAGTTCATGAGTTGAGTTGATTGATGGTTATTATAATAAGTAATAAGAAACAAAATATGGACAAATAGAACCATTCCGCAGTTTTCAAAGATTAGAATTCTAAGAGTATCGAATTTTCTTCAGAAACAACTTGTCATTTAATAACCCATTTTGTACATATGTAAAGTATACATATAATATCATGGCCTGTCCCCATGATAGAAAAAGAAAGCTATATGAACATGAATTGAAATTTTCAGATTGTTTGAGAACATACGTAGCCAATGTTTAGGAAAGCTTGTGATTTTATTATGATGGTATTAAACAATATAATATTCACTGTTATTTCAGGAAAGAGTCAAAGAAATTTGTACATATAGATATGCGATAACAGAAGAAAACATTTTGGTAATATTCTAAATAAGAAAATATTTTTTTTTTAGATTTTATATGAAATCAGAAAATAGGACATATGAAAATGAATAATAAATGGTATGTTCCAAAGGCCACCTTCATCTTATACCCTAAGTTTTCTGAACCAACCACCGGTTTTGCTTAGGCATAGAATGGCCATAAGTAAGACAACAGGCCAAATTTTGTGGCTCTGCATCAGAATGCTCATGATGCCACAAAATCAATAACATCTGTGGCAACATGCTTTCTTGTCATCTGTTGTCATCACTATACAGTACTCAAAGACTGAAACTCAAAATGTCTCAGCAACAATGATACTTCGTGTCCCTTCTGTCATGAACTATTTATTCAGGTGACACTGCCAAAGTCTGATTCGCCAGGCCTCTCCATACTCACTAGAAGACCTCTGGGGCATTCACAGCATTATGAAACTGTATGCATTTGAAAGTCAAATGTGGTCAAGTTTCAAATGCTGAAGAAATAACTCAGAAGAGAGATTGATAATCTTAAGGTTTGCTTCTAGTCTTTGATAAAAAATATGAATGGTTTAGGTAATGGCATCCCATTTCAGTTTTCCTGTTTTTTCATCATGCTTATTTTAGAGCAGCAGTTCTCAACCTGTGGATGTTGACCCCTTTGGGGGTGGTCAAATGACTCTTTAACAGAACTCAAATACCAGATATCCTTCATATCAGCTGTTTACATTGTATTCATAATAGCAGCAAAATTACAGTTATGAAGTAGCAACGAAAATATTTCATGGCTTTGGGTCACCACATGAGGAAATGTATTAAAGGGTCCCAGCATTAGGAAGGTTGAGCTCCACTGCTTAGAGTAGCAAGGAAAGAGACATCTTAACATCCAAACCTTCTAAAGGAATTTGAAGGTGGTGTAAATGCTGGATGGAGTGAGCTGAGTGAAGACAACACTTCTAGTGTAATCACATCTCTCCTTTCCCACTGTGTCCCCTTCTTTTTAGGAGGTCTTCATGAAGCCTTCCATAACTTGCTGGCTCTCATCTCCCTCTGCTTTTCACAAAAGGTACAACACACAGATACTGAAGCACACAGGACATATTTTCATACCTCTTTGGGGCCTTTACATCCCAGAAGCAGAGCAACTCTAGACAGAACTGACACCCCACCCCCATATTCCCCACACAAATCTCCTTTCCAGTGTGGGAACATAGAAGAAAACAGAAGACAAGAATACTACTCAGTATTAAAGGGGCCAGCCAGCTAAGTTTCTCAGTTGAAAGTCATGGAAAAAGACCCTGGAAGAGAGAAAGCCTTCGGTCACTGTGATCCTGTGAGTCAGAAACCCTGGGAATCAATCTGCTCTGAAAGGCCTTCCTAGGTATAGCAAGCCAAGATATCCAGAACACTTAGAAAAGTACATTTAAAAGTTAAAATCTTGAGGTAAATGATTCTATATACATATACCCTTTTAGAGGAAACATTAGAAATGCAATATGAATGTTGGATGAAACACTTGCACACATACCTGATAAGGGATTCCCATCCAAAATTATAAAAATCACTCTTTCAGCTCAAATGAGCAAGAATAAAAGAGCTTAAGGAAAATGAACAACAGAATTAAACTGGCATTGTCCTGAAGAAAATGAATAAGTAACCATTAAGTTCAGGGAAAGATATTCAACATCAGTAGTTATCAGGGATGTGCAAATTAAAAACATGGGAGATAAGCACCACACACCAAAATAACGTACAAAAGCATTGGTGTGGATGTGACACCTGTAGACTGTACTGTTAGTGTGAATGTAAAATGCTTTAGAAAACATTTTGGTGGTTTCTCAAAATGTTGGGCAGAGTTCTATGACTCAATAGTTCAGCTCTAGGGTATAAACTTAACAGAACTGTGAATTTAGGTTTGTACCAAATGAGTATCTGTGTGAACATTAGAACAGCATCATTTATAATATTCCTATAGGGAAACAATCCCAAATGTTCATCAGCTGATAAACTGTTAGACAAAATGTGACAGATAATATATGTGTGTGTGTGTGTGTGTGTGTGTGTGTGTTTATAATGGATTATCATTAGTCCACTAAAGGAAATGAGTGCTGACACAGGCTACAGTGTGAACGAGCGTCGACAACATGATGCTGACTGAAAGGTGTCAGGCTCAAAAGACCAGATTGTATGATTCCAATTCCAAGAAAATTTGAAAAAAGGTACATTTATAGTGACAGGTCAGTCATTGCCAAGGATTCAGGGAAAGGGCAGAAAACAGGAATAATGAAGGAATGCAGCTTTCTCTTAGGAGTCATGAAATTGTTCTATAACAGAGTGTGGTAGTTTCTCCGTGAATACACCAATGAGTTATTCAGTTTAAATGGGAAACTTGTTTGATACGTTGAGTTTTATTTTGATAAACATGCTTCCCTTAAAAATGAAATGTTGATTCTTATTCCCTCACAACAATCTTTACCTAACTATGTGAAGATCTTCAGAGGTTTCCATTGCTCCTGAAAATTTAAGGACCACAATATAAGCAAACTTCTATTGGAAGACGAACTACAACCACTGTTCCTTAGAAGTAGGACTTGGGGGCCTTCTGTCACTGGGAAGAAGTATCCTGTCCCAGCACCATAGTCCATCCCTGCTCCTCCCTGATGCCTCCAACCCTGAACACCAGCTCCCATCTCTGCATGCTCACAACTTCATCTATGAGAGCCCTTTGGAACATACAATTGTTCTTCAATTCCATTTGATCTCCGGATTAAATGCCATTTAGATCCAGCAGAACAGCTCAGTGAATCCCTCCTAGTTGAAATTTAGTAATTTGTGTTTTCCTTTACCTTTTATTTTCATATTAGCAAGAAAAGAATCTACTTTCTAAAAATTGTTTAAATTGATTCTCTCTCTCTCTCTCTCTCTCTCTCTCTCTCTCTCTCTCTCTCTGTGTGTGTGTGTGTGTGTGTGTATTTAGGTCAGAGTGTACCTTGTAGAAATCAGTTCTTTCATTCCACTACATGGGTCCTTTTGGCTCAAACTCAGATCATCATGCTTAGCAGCAAGCATCTTTATCTGCTGAGCCATCTCACAAACCCCAAAAATATACTCAGTCAAGCATTTTTAAAATAAAGTTAGAGCATTGCCTCCAGGGGCCAGTGTCTATTTTCATGTTATAAATAGAAAAGAAACTAGCAAGAGGTGACAATGAAGAGAGTAGCCATCGAGTTCAGAAAATCCCTGGCATTCTTATTTAAGTATATCATTCCCTCAAAGAACTGCATTTGAGTTTATGACACATTTATTAAAATTACATTAATTTGCATTATATTTATTAGTATTACTTGTTTACTCTCTATTCTTCATCTCTCCAAATGATGCTTGAAAACACAGGATGACTGCTTATAAATATGAGTTTATTATTCTACTTTGTCCATTCTACTTTGCACTGTTTAAAATAGTGCATGCATTCTGCTAATAGGGCCAACAGTGAAAGAGAATGGTTTTCTACTCACCTCAGTTAACTACAAGGCATGGCTTCTGGAATTTATCACATGTATGCAATAGCACTAATATGCAATTCTTCTATTTAGTCGGTATTTGTCTTAAATGTTTCCATGAGAAAGGCCCTTGATATTATCTGATTTTTAGAAGATGATTCCTTTATTTTATAAAACATATCAGTGGATGTGAGAAATAGGCTTTTCCTAAAGGAAGGTTATAAAACAGTATTTCCAAGAGAGTCCCTCTGTGTCCATGATTTTACTGAAGCAACCATATCAGCTTATTCTCAAGCAAGCTAGAGTTCTATAAAATAGATGCTGAATAGTAAAACTTTGAGGCACATACTATCTTACTTTTTAAGGGAAAAATCAAAGAGTTTAAAATTTTTATTCATTGGTGTACATGCAGTGACTCTGAAAATTTGGCCAGGACTCAGGTTTGCAAATTTCTATGGAAAATGAGCTATGTTTGGCAAGCTTCACAAATTTTGAGGCTGATAATTATGTTTCATGCTTTCTCAAGACCTTATGCCACTAACTGTGTGGGATTGGAAAAATATTGTTTAAATGTCTATTTAAACACTGTCAATAAACAATTTTCTTTATCGGCATGAATTAATGAAATTCAGTTGATTTCAAAGCATAACTTGAACTAAGCCTCATTGAACTTTGATTAGGAGATGGTGTTTCATAGATACCATAGACATGGATCCATTTTGTTCAATAGAGTTCAAGTCAAAGCCAAAAATGTTGATAGAATAATTTATTTTACATTGTGGAGAATTAACTGAAAAATTCCAATGATACTTAGGTTATTAGGAAGCAGGTCGTGAACTCGCAAGAAAAGATGAAACCAAATAAGATAAAAATATTATTATAACATCCCAAACCATTATGTAAAAGAACATGGTGATGAATTCCAGTGCAAAGTTCATCACTCCCAAATATTATCATCTCTAAGCCCATCAGCTCTGATATTTTTTTAAATGGAGTTATCTATCCAACTGCCCTTTTAACCCTCTCACCTGGTATCTCAGGTCATAATAAACTTCACTTAGCCAATAACAAACTTTTCACTTTGCTTTCAGGAAAATGTTTTTTTTTTTACCCCACCCTCCCACATCTTCAGAAGTGTTAATGGTTATTAAAGCATTTATCACTATGCCTGGCTTTTAGTACCCTCTCAAGAACTGTTATTGTTGTTGATGATAATGATTATCACCAAAGATAAAATGATGATGATCTTTTCCACTGAGTTTGTCCAGCCAGAAACTAAACTTTTCTTGAACTTGTGTTTCATATTTGATCTATTCTAGAATTTTGTTGACTCTATCTCTAAAACAATTCAGGAACCTCACCCTCCTCTGTAGCTCCACTTTCACCATCATCCTACTTATAGCCTTCATTAAGCCAACCTAACAATCTACTCTTGCTCTCATTTGGCTAATTTTGTATAGAGAAAATCAGAATGTTCTCAAAGACAAGCCTTTCTTTTATGATATACACAGTGAATGTTGTTTTATGTATTATATATACTAAACCACAATACTAAGAGGTACTTAGCACTTCCATTTTATACGTAAGTAAACAGAATAGGTTGGAACATGTTGAAGATCACTCTAACAATATTCCCACCCCATTCATCTGGCTCCAGAGCTATAATCAACAGCTACATAAAGGAGTATGCCACTCTCAAGTTTTTACAACATAGCAGTAGGCAAGCAAGGAAAGAGTCAATTGGTTTCCATTGTATTTAGGACAAAAGTTATCCATACAGAACCTCCCTGTGCCAAAACATCTGGTCACTTTCTTCAGCCTTTCCTTGCCTGTTCATCTTTTCCCTTATTCTCTAAGCACTTAGAGCCAAGGCAAGTTATATCTTGCTTAGAGATTTCCTCTTGCCCTATTTCCTGGGCCTGAACTGTTCTTCTAGGACATTTTCCCATGGCTGGCTCCTCCTTCATTAGGTGTTTGCTTAAATCTCACTGGCTCAAGGAAGCATTCCCTGACCTCCCCAATCTGAAGTCAATATTCCCTAGCTTTTCAATCTCAATCCCCTGTTCATTTTTCCCTAGCACTTATCTCAAATTATAATTGCTTTTTGTGATTGTGCATTTGTTTATTTCTTTCCCATTGGCTTGGAAGCTTCAGAGTGAAAAAGATTCTCATCTCACTGAATTTCTACTCTGTAACATCCTGTTTTGCAAGGTTGGTGATGAGAATTTTGAAAAACAAGTGAATGAAGAGAAAAATATTTTGGTGATGGGAAATATCCACATACACTCAAGGCTCTCCAAGGATAGACACAAGATCAGACTCAGTCAACTGCATAAAGATTTGGATCTCTAAGCTAAGCAATTATTTTGAAGCCTATCACTTTGTCTCTTCAAAAATTTTTACAATTTTTTGGTTTTGAGATGATTTGGCAATAAGTAACTTATAGGATTCAAGATTAGCCATGGTTTTTAAGTAGCCGTTGTGCATGTGCAGGGATACTGGAAAATAGAACAGAACACCCACTATTAACAGATTCCAAAAATACGTTATTTTAAAAACACTAACATCAGTGAACTATATATGTGTATATATTATTTACAGCAATTGAAGGTGAACACAGAAAGTAGCTTCCCAGCTTAATAAAAAAGACAATGTTTTGTTTTCTCTGTAATGGAAGTAACCCACATTCCAGAATATGAAAGAAGTGCTTATGTTAAAAGTAAAGCAACAAGAAAACAAATGGCCATATTTTTGAAGTGTTACTTAGCCATGATCTTGTCCAAAGTGGGAACTTGTTGTGTTTCCATCTTTCCCATATGTTCCCTTATCCTCCCTAACACCTGTAGAATTTTCATCTTGAACCACTAACACAAGCTTGAGAAATTTTCTGTGGTTTGTTGTGCAGTTACTTCCTATGTACCTTCCATAACTGTCCAGCACTTGGCAGCTGAATCATGGACTTCAGTAGAATATTGCAGGGTTTCTATAGCCTGAACCCACGTCACCATTCAAACTCCATTTAATGTTCTTCCTTCAGGAAACTCTATATTCCAATCAAACAAAATTTCTATATTCTGGGGACTATCATCTTAATTTTTCTTCCTTTCCAACTGTGAAATTCCATCTTTTCTTCTCTCAGATGGGAATTTTCCTCTCTGAATCCTCCATTTAACACAAACAAGATTGTCTAATATTAGATATTGCACTCACAAAGCCTTATATTCCACTTTGCCTACTCAGAAGCTGGACATTACTTCAGTTATTGTGTTATGCACCATCCGCATTCCCACTTCAAATGAATTGGCTCATTAGCATTAGCACATTCAGAGCCACAGACACATTTTACTCCCTTACACAGTAAAATTCCTTTAAAACAAAAACCTTAACACAGTAGGTCATGGCACACGCCTATAAACCCAGCATGCAGGAGGCAGAATCAGATGAATTTCCGTGATTTTGAGGCTCAAGTGATCTACAAAGGGGTCCAAGACACCCAAGGCTACACAGAGAAACCCTGTCTCTATAAAACAAGCAAACAAACAAACCACAAAAACCAAAAACATTTAACACACATCTTCCACTTAAAGCCCATTTCTTGAGCTGCTTCAATGATTCTTCTACCTCTAACCACCTTTTTTCTTTCTTCCTTTTTTCTTTTCTTTTCTTTCTTTCTTTCCTTCCTTCTTTCCTCCCTCCCTTCCTCTCTCCTTTCTTTCTTTCTTTCTTTCTTTCTTTCTTTCTTTCTTTCTTTCTTTCTTTCTTTCTTTCTTTCTTTCTTTCTTTCTTTCTGCAGTTGGGGGGATTGAATTTCAGGCCTCATGCAAATGGACAAGCTCTTTATCACTGATCTGCAATCTCAGCTCCACCACTTACCTTATTAAGGTTACTCAGTAACCATCACAATATTAACTGCAAGTAGTTCTCAAGCTACCACTTACTTGACTCAGCAGCAGAGCAACTACATGATTTTTGCAAATCAGAACTGTTCAAAGAATGAAAATTAGTATTACTGATAATTATATAGATTGGCAACTATGCATTATCTTGAACTGTATCTTGCCAACTGAAGCATACTTTAACCTACCCATTGGAAACTCATATAGATCATAGGTAATGATCTATATAGATCATAGGTAATCACTCACTCCACTGAAAATATTGTCATTACTTGGCTTTCTGAGTAGTCACTCATTAATATTCATTCTCCCTCTGCCATCCTGCCTACTTCCAAACCCTGAAGGTAGCTCTATGTCTTTGGGTCTTCTTCACTTAAGACAGTGGCACCTCAACCCTTCCAATGTCAACATTCCAATGTTTCTTATAATATTCAATAGGCAATGTGTCAACAGTTTCCATTTTGTTGCCTTTAAGCCATATCTACATCTGACCTTTTCTCATCTAGCTCTTTGTTTCATCCTGGTCCATCCTACTATTTTTCACCCCAGTTAGTAATAAAATTCAATGAATGACCCAATATATAGAAAGGCTCATAAACCCTTCATTTAATTGCCATTTCTCTTGCTTGAATATGATATTCTTTATGAAAAATATGTTTTGATTGTTAATAAGCCACTTGAGTGACTATTTAAATAAACTTTGACAGTCTTGAAGCAGATTTCGAGACAAAACACAAAAAAATCAGGAGCTGAAGGGGTTACTCAAAATCCCATAGGAAGAACTTGAAATGCTAATCAACACAGCATTTATTCTTCAGTCGTGAACAAAACTGTTAATGATGCCCAGATTCTCCTTTCTCACTCATAAAGGAAGTAGTATGAGTATGTAGTGGTCATTTGCTGTTCTTATTGACAGAGTATAGAGTAGCTACACCCGAGGCTTTTGGGAACTAAGTAAAATAATCTTGGAAATATTGCCTCTTCTGCACACAACTAATCCTCAAACTCAGGTTTAATGCCATCAGACCTCCCTTGAGTCACTTGGAGCTTGCCGTTCATAAGGAAATGATGGTTGGAGGTTTCTACAAAATGCTTCCTTAAACCTAAGCAATAAAACCTGAAAATGTGATGGAGAAAGGATAGGAGCTCCACAAGGACCAAATATATGTGGGCACAGGGTCTTTTCTGAGACTGACATTCAACCAAGGACCATGTATGGATATAACCTAGAACCTCTGCTCAGATGTAGCCTATGGTAGCTCAGTAACCAATTGGTTTCCCATAGTGAGGGGAACAAGGACTATTTCTAACAGGAACTCAATGGCTGGCTCTTTGACCTCCCCACCCCCCAAGGGAGGAGCAGTCCTGTTAGGCCACAGAGGAGGACTTTGCAGCCAGTCCTGAAGATACCTGATAAAACAGGATCAGATGAATGGGGAGGAGGTCCCCCCTATCAGTGGACTTGGAAAGGGGCACGGTGGAGATGAGGGAAGGAAGGTGGGATTGGGAGGGAATGAGGGAGCAGGATACAGCTGGGATACAGAGTTAATAAAATGTAACTGATAAGAAAAAAAAAAATAAAATTAAAAAAAAACCTGAAAATGACACACTTCTTTTCCTGTTCCAGAATTCTTCAACCTCATTGCTATGCATATTTGCAGTTTTATGATTCTTTATTTGTGTAAGTTGTCCTATGCATTGCAAAATGTTTACAAGCATCTGTGCCCAAACAACAGATTACATTAACATCTCTATTAGTTGTGAAATTAAAAAAATATCTCCAAATATTTGCTAGATATATCATGTTAAAATTATCCTTAGTTCACAATTGCTGACCTGGACACTGACATATTTTATCTTCAAAGTGTCTCACCTTCTCTTGATAGCAGCCTAGGGACAATATTTAAAAGAACATTTAAAGAAGTGAAAATATTTGGAGAAAGTTAAGGGATTTCAATAACCTAAGCCTCCAAAACCCAAATTGAACTAATTTCATTTATTTTGTTGTTGTTGCTGTCATCAGCAAGGGATATCAGAGTGATTCAGGGCATCACAACTCAGGGTACATGAACATTTCACAGCTTAGAGAGAAATTATCAAGACAAACCAGCAATTTGAAAGTGTTACATGATAAATAAAGTAGCTCACTTTTCATTTCATACATAGTGATCATCCATGTTTCTTTAAGATTTTTTGAATCTTAGAACTAGCAAAAATTGTATGGAAAAAGAAACTAAAGCCATTGGTTATGGTTATCTTCAGAAACAAAGAGGCCTTCAAAAGAGTTTCAAGCCTAATGCCTCTAAATATTAGGAAAACTGCCATTATCCACCCCTAAACACTTCCTGAGCATGACAAATTACTACAAATCTTGGGTTAAAATAAAGGGAAACATTTCTTTAATGTTATAGACCCTTGAATAATCCCTCCTCTTTAAATGGAAATTCTATGTGGTTTAATGTCAATCATTTGCAGCAGGCTTTCTTTCCCTTCAAAAGGCAGAGTAACCACTTAATTTTACCATGACCAAGAATTACTCTTTTTAATGTGAAAACTGGTGAAAAGAATCATCCTAACAGGTAGATTAAAAAATTTGGAATATAGTATGAAAAGGGAGAAAATAAAAAAATTATAATCCATAATATGTTTTATTGTCTTTCTTATTTCATAGTTTTTAATTTACACTGTCTTTATTTATTATAAGATCAATGAAGCAAAAGCTTAATGGCAAGACAAGCTGTAATCTCAGAATCAAATACCTAGTAAATATTTTCTCGAATTTTGAAATTTCTTTTCAAATAGCATCATATTACTTTATGGTGAACTATAACCTGCCATAATTAAATATGTCTCTGATCATGTATTTAGTGATGCCTAATTCATCCCCATTAATAAAGAGTGTTGTCTAGGAGTGGTAGGCTGAAAGTAAATTATACATGCTTAAGAATAAAAGTTGAAGGGGAGCACATAACACAAAGGCATTCAAACAACACAAACCAAGCAGAAAGACATTATTTCAAAATCCTATATATCTAGTCATCAAGAACGCCAGACCTACCAATCAATGCAACAAGGACACAGAGCAGCAGCACTGGCTCGGGAAAAATTAGAAGACAGGGCCAGTCTTGTGGTGACAGAAAATGTTTCAGTAGCAAACTTAATGAGTAAACACTATAGATGACCTTAATTGGGAGGCAATCATGACATACATCCTAAGCCTGCCTTCTTAGTTTATAAGTCATAAAGCCATTGCTTAGAGAAAATAATAGGTTTTATCTAGTCACACAATAACTTTAAAGTAATTGGATCCTCTACAAAAATCCTGAAATACCAAATATCCATCTAACAACATACTTATATCTGTATTTGCATTTGCATCTGTAATTATACATGTAATTGTTCCTACATATACACCTGTACTTGACTATCCATTTTTTTTACCCACCCTCTCACCTATTCATTTGTTGATCGATTCATTCATGTTGAAGTGGTTCTCAAATAGGAATGTGCATCTAAATTCCTTAGAGTGCTTATTTTTAAATTTTTTTAATTTTATTTTTTATTAATTACATTTTTTTACTTTGTATACCCTCATAAGTCCCTCCTTCCTCCCCTCCCCCTCCTGATCCTACCCTCCCTCCCCCTTCTTCACTCATGCCCCTCCCCAGGTCCACTGATAGGGGAGGTCCCCCTCTCTTTCCTTCTGATCTTAGTCTATCAGATCTCATCCGGAGTGGCTGCATTATCATCTTCTGTGGCCTGGTAAGGCTGATCCCCCCTCAGGGGGAGGTGATCAAAGAGCAGGTCAATCAGATTATGTCAGAGGCAGTCCCTGTTCCCATTACTGTGTAACTCACTTGGACACTAAACTGCCATGGGCTACGTCTGTACAGGGGTTCTAGGTTATCTTCACGCATGATACTTGGGTTGGAGTATGAGTCTCTAGGAAGACCCCTGTGTTCAAATTTTCTGGTTATGTTGCTCTCCTTGTGGGGTTCCTGTCCTCTCCAGATCTTACTATTTCCCACTTCTTACATAAGATTCCATGCACTCTGCCCATCAGTTGGCCATAAGTCTCAGCATCTGCTTTGATAGTCTGCAGGGCAGAGCCTTTCAGAGGCCTTCTGTGGAAGGTTCCTAGCTTGTTTCCTGTTTTCTTCTTCTGATGTCCTTCCTCTTTGCCTTTCGGGATGGGGATTGAGCATTTCAGTCAGGTCCTCTCTCTTGATTAGTTTCTTTAGATGTACAGATTTTAGTAGGTTTATCCTATACTACATGTCTATATGCGTGAGTATAAAACCCAAGAACTATCTTAGAATTTCTGGTTCAGTTCAATGACCCATTTTAAATGTATTTGCAGATGCTGCTCATTCAATAATTACACTTTGGAAACTTGCTTATATCTTTACCTGCAACTTTATTGCTAATTACTATTTCTCTTTGAATATGGCATGCTTCCATCCTATCAGTTATTGGTAGTACTATGTACCATAGTATTACATGCTACAAAAAATAGATACTACAGCCCTTTTAATTTTTAATAATAAAAAGTTGCAAGATGAAAAATTGTAATCATGTACTTTTTATTTAGGGCAATCATTAAATTTTGTAAATCTTTTGATTTTACTAGGTTTCATTGCGTTTAAGTTGATGCTTTTAAGTCTTAACCACTTAGATTTATTTTTCACACACTAACATAAAACAGGGACAACTCAAAGGCAACTTCATTTTGAAATTGGTTAGGCTTTTGTAAACAAGCTTTTGACAGAGCAATTTATGATTCTCTAAACAGCTGCGGGGGATATCACACAGAAAACAGATGTTAATCTTTTAATGTCGATGTTAGAGGGTCTACAATCATTTTCTACATCACTGTATTTACTGCATCACTTCATGTGAATGTTAGTTTTTCTAGATTTCAACCACATTACCCATATGGGGAATCTAGGCCACAGAACAAAGCTTCACAGAGACAGCTCTGCGGCTTGTTTACTCATGTTAGTTTGACAGCACTTGATTTAAAGTCTGTGCTGATTCATATTTGCAAAATGTAATGGGAACACAGTTCCACAGATGGCAACCTTAACCCAAATAAAGACGAAAGTCAATTTAAAGAATATGGGCTGTACTGTCTCAGATCTTAGTGGGTTCCAATCAGTAAGAGACAAGACATGAACATAAGGGAATGTTATTATTGATTTTCATGGATAAAAAGCTAGACTACTGGGTAGGAGCATAATAGGGGTCAGTTTGCAGGGTGCAATTGAATAAAACTTCATATTCCATTTGTTCAAATCTTGAAGAACATAAGTCATTTCTTGAGAAAGTAAACAGTAGTGAAAACAATCACTATTTGGAACTAGCATTTAGTTTGTGACTAGAAGAGGAATGGTGTTCATGGAAGATCATTTGCACTATTGAAATTATTATGAATTACAGATTCTTGCAACCCATTGTGAACCAAATTGTTTTCAAGGTATCAGAACAGAACAGGGACAGCTAGGAAAAGAACAAAACCAAACCAAATCAACCATCCAACCATCCAAACAAACCCTATTTTTTCCCTACTGGAAAAAGAAAAACTATGTTTTGGCCAAGTCAAAGAAAATATCTCCTTTTTCCTTAACTATATAATCTACATTCTCAGAAAATATGGAATAATTCCAATTTATATTTAAAGTCCGCTTGTTCATAGCAACATTCAAAACCATCACTAAGCACAGACATTTAAGTTAATGGGCATTGAATGAATGATATAGTCAGCAAATACTGAAATAAAGCTTTCCCTTTAAAGATTCATAGAACAGAAAATAATAGTCAACATTTAAAAACACCATTTTAAAAACCTTAAAAATATATTTAAATATAAACAATAGGCATATGTGTATGCATGTAGTGATTTTGCTGTTAAGTACACATCCAATATTTATCAGTTTTTCTTCAAATTGTGCCACAAAGAGAACATATTTTAAAGCCTTTAGTAAGTTAGCAGTACTTTGGCCTATGATTCTAAGCAGGTTAAGGGTTTTTTTTTGTTTGTTTATTTTTAATTAGACCTACGTGTGGTGGTTGAAACCTGTAATCCCAAGCAATAAGAAGCAAAGGCATGGGAATCACTGTGACTTTGAGGCCATAGTAATTTTCAAGCCAACCTGGTATTAAGAGTGAAGCTAGTCACTAACGAATTGGAAAAGGCAAAAGAGAGAAGGAGGAGGAAGAGTAAGAGGGGGAGAAATAACAGGAAAAAGTTCAATTGTACACAATTTTTATTGCAAAATTGAAACCTGATATAAAGTATTATAAGTATAGGAAAAGTAAACTCAGAATGAATATCTTCTTTTCAAAAATATGCTAGACACAAAGAAAAGTACCAGGATGCTGGTCTGACCTCTGGTGGGGTAGGAGGCTTCTGCTGAAGGTATGGGCTAGGATATGGTGATGAGAAACTAAACATCAACAAACTAAATAATCCAATTTAAAAAATAGGAGCACAGATATAACTAGAGAATTTTCAACAGAGGAATCTTAAATGGCCAATAAATGCTTAAAGAAATGTTCAACATCCTTAGCTATCAAGGATACAAATCAAAACAACTTTGAGATTCCATCTTACACCTGTCAGAATGGCCAAGATCAGGAACACAAGTGACAGCACATGCTGGCAAGGATGCAGAGCCAGGAAAACTCTCCCTTCTTGCTGGTGAGAGTGGAAATGTATACAGCCCCTTTGAAATAAAGATGGCAGTTTTTCTTAGAAAATTGGGAATCAATCTACCTCAAGACACAGCCATACCTCCTGGGCATATACCCAAAGAACACTCCATCCTAACACAAGGACACTTGTTCAGCTATGTTTATAGCAGCTTTATTCATAATAGCCAGAAACCAGAAGCAACCTAGGTGTTCCTCAACTGAGGAATGAAAAGTGTGGTGCATTTACAAAATGGAGTATTACTCAGGTATTTAAAAAATGACATTTAAAATTTCTAGGCAAATGGATGGAAACAGAAAAAAAAAATCATCCTGAGTGAGGTAACCCAGACCCAGAAAGGCAAAGGTGGTATATAGTCACCTATAAATTCATATTAGCTATAAAGTAAAGGATAACCATGCTACAATACACAGACCCAGAGAAGCTACCTAACAAGGAGGGCTTAAGGATTTCCCAGGGAAGGGGGAATATAATGGATTTCCTGCATGGACTGGGCCCAGGTAGGATTGGGAACAGGAGGGATCAGGTGGGAGGGAGGGAGAGAGAATGCTGGGATAGACTGGAATTGAGAGGAATTCCAGGGGAAAGGTAGAAACCTAGTACAATGGAAATGCCGTGGAATCTATGAGAATGACACTAGTGAGGACTCCTAGCAATGGGGACATGGAGCCTGAACTGGCCATCTTGTAACCAGGCAAGGCCTGAAGTGAAGGGATTGTGATACCAACCTAGCAACAAAACTCATCTACAGTTTGTCATACAGTTTGTTGGCAGGATGTGCCAACAAAACCATTACAGAGAGACTTCATCCAGCAACTGATGAGAGTAGATACAGTGTACCACACCCAAATATTAGACGGAGCTCAGGGAGTTCTAAAGGGGAAGGATTTCAATAACTAGAGGGGTGAGGAACACTACAAGAATCTGGCCCACAGATTCAATTGACCAGAACGCATGAGGGCTTACAGAAATCAGAAAGCCTATAAGGGTCAGACCTAGGTGGTTGTATATCTTGGTATTCTTATGAGATTCATAACAGTGGCATGAGGGGCTGTCTCTGATTCTTTTCCTTGAGGACCCTTTTCCTCATACTGGGTTGCCTAGTCCGGCCTTGATGTGAGAATATGTGCCTGGTCTTATTGTAGCTTGTTATGCTGTATTTTGTTGTCCTCGAAAGGCCTGCTCTTTTCTGAGTGGGGTTGGGGGGTGGATCTAGAGAAAATGGAAGGTGGGGAGAAGAGGCGAGGTGTAGGAGAAGGAGCAGAAACTTCAGTAAAGATGTCATATATGACAGAAGAATAAATAATAATAAAATAAAGTACCATAATCCATCTTACAATTAACTTCTTAAGAGAATGGTTAAATAAAAGAATACATTTAAATCTGTTAGCTGCTCAAATTTGGATGGACACTACATATATGTACATACATAAGTCCACATACTCATTTTCAAATTAAATACAATCCTTTTAAAAACAACCTCATGCTAAGACGACATAGACGACATAACAGTTTCTCATGCCCATAGTGGGTAGTTTGACTATACCCACAATAGCATTTTCTATGTTGCTCATAATAAATTAAAATCACAAATAAAGGAAAAGGCAGTTATTTCAAAAAATTATATAAAAAAATCGTAAACAAAAAAACACAAGAATGAAGTATAATCTTTTACTTTCATTAATAAAAACTTACCATAAATATTTTAGATGCTGATATTCCAGAGATATTTTTTAAAAATAAATTGTACCTGAACTGACAGCTGTAAATACTGAAATAGGGGGCCAATTAAGAGATCAGATTTTTCTTTGTACTATAGCAAGACAGAGTGGTTGAGATACCACTAAAATAGTGTTGGCGACATAATAGTTGCAAAGTCCTAGGTCCAAGAAACATCTCAAGAGCAACAGAAAAGAAATTGTTTTAATGACTCATCTCTAGAGCAAAGAATACCTCAACCTTGACATTCTTGGTATTTAGAATAAGAACATTCTTGGTTACAGGGGCTGTGCTGCACTCTATAGGACATTTAGCATCATCCCTGACCTATATTAACTAGATGCCAGTAACAAGGCACCTTTTTCCAAATGTGGCCCTGCACACCTTTCTGGACATTGGTTTGTGTCAATATTCTCCCAGTGAAAAATATTGACAACACAAAGTTAGATAAACTTATCACCGGGTGTGATAAATATTACCAAACTGGCCACACTCTTATGTCCATACAGAGTTTATTATGTGAGCCTTGTCAAAATGTTACATAGAAGTTGTTATGTCTTGGACTCTATTGCCTGCTTTTGGATCCATGTCCTCTATCTAGTCTGCCTAGTCCATCCTCAGGGGAAGAGGATGTACTACTACTACTACTGCACTCACTTTTCATTCTTCCACCATTCAGGGCTGAGCCCAGGAAATAGTGCCTCCCACACTCAGTGTGGATCTCCCCACCTCAATTAAGCAATTAAGTAAAAGCTCTCATAGGCAGGCCTAGGTCACCTGATCTAGATCATCTCTTATTCACACTCTCCTTCCAGATGATTCTAAGTTGTGGTAAGCAGACAATGAAAACTAAGTATCACATGAGGAAAACTGATAAGAATATGAAATATTATGAAAGCACCACTTACAACTGAGATATCACCAATTACAATTATGTGAGATTATTGTCCTTACAACTTAGTAGAACTTGCAAGCAAAGAAAAAGAAATAAAGTGTGAAATGCAAAAAGTACATGACTGGACTTACAATTTGGGATTTTTTTTTCAGACAATATTTCTTTTTTGTAGCCGAGGTTGTCTTAGAAACCACCATGCAGTGAACTCAGTCTCTGGAGTGCAGGTATAGCAGGAGTACACCCACAAGTGGAAAATCTATAATTTTTAAACCTAAAATATTAATGCTCCAAATAAGAAAAAAAAGACACATTTCTCTGATGTCTGTTTTGAAATGTGATTACGTTGTTTAATGATAATAAAACTGGAGATAATGTGCTTATGAATAACTCATAAAATTATAGTGCATTTTCAGACAACAGAAATGAATTACTCAAATTACCCAAGAAATGTTGGAAAATTTAAAGACTATTGAAAAAGCTAAATAAAGCAGCATACTTACTTAAATAATACAGAATCAAATATGAAAACTTATCATTTTCTCATTTGTTTGCTCTTTTATATAACTGCTTAAGAAAGATAATTCACTTATCACTAAATATAATCATGTTATCATATTACTAGAAGATATTTCATAGAATTAAACTTACAAATCACAAAATTATCTTCAGTACTCTGTAAACGATAAAAATTATTGTTTCAAAAATAATATCACTGTGTTATTTATATTCCTATGCAGATAATTATCTAAAATCTAAGGGTTTTGGCTTCTGCTAATTATTTGGTATGTACAATTGAAATTATAATGATCTCAAATATGCATCATTTGAAAGAGAAATGTATTCTATATTAAACTGCTGTGTAAAATAAGCATGCTTTTCTTTTTTCCTGAAAACTTGTCATTAAAAAAAATTTTCTTTTACAATTTTTACAATTCGTTGTATATCCCAATTGTAGGCCCCTCCCTCAACTCCTCCAAGTCCCTCCCTACCTCCCTTCTCTACCCTACTCTTTTCCCTTGTCCACTGAAAGGGGTAGTTCTCCTCCTCTGCCATCTGCCCCTAGCTATCAAGTCTCATCACGATTGCCTGGATCTTCTTACTCTTTGGCCTGGCAAGGCTACATCGCCAGGTGCACATGATCAAAGAGCAGGAAACCGAGATCATGACAGATACTGGCCCTGCCCCCCTTACTCGAGAACCCACATGGAGACTTAGCTGTCTATCGGCTACATCTGAGTAGGGGATCTAGGTCCTTTCCATGCATGACCCTTGGTTGGTTCTTCAGTCTCTGCAGGCCCGCCTGGGCTCAGATTTGTTGGGGCTCCTTGCTCAACTATGTTTGTAGCAGCTTTACTTGTAATAGCCACAATCTGGAAACCCTCAACAGAAGAATGGATACAGAAATTGTGGCATATTTACACAATGGAATACTACTCAACTATTAAAAACAAGGAAAGCATGAAATTTCCAGGAAAATGGATAGAACTAGAAAAAAAAAATCATTCTGAATGAGGTATCCCAGAAACAGAGAGCATGCATCACTTATAGGTGGATATTAGCCATAAAATATAGAATAACCATACTAAAATTTACATATGTAAAGAAGCTAAAGAACAAGGAGGACCCTAGGGAGGCTGCTTAAATCTCATTCAAATGGCAAACAGGAAGACACTAGAAGCAGTGGAAGAGAGGAAAGAGGTCATAGAGGGTCTTCTGGAAGGCTCAACTCAACAAGGGATGGAAGCAGTTGCTGAGACTAAGTCAAATGTTGGGTAGAGCGCAGAGTGTCTTACAGAAGAAGGGAAGGTGGATAGAAGTTATGTTTTTTTCTTGATAGATTATTTGTTCTCAACTAAGGATAGCTTTGCACTCAGTGGGGAGCTTAGAGATGCTTAGAGCTATTTTCATTTGTTACAGCTGAGGGAAGGGTATTATTATTGGCATTGACTTGGTGATGACTAGAACCATGGCTAACTGTCCTTCAATGTCTAGGACAGAAAAGACAATGATCAGGATCCAGTTGTCAACAGAGATGGTGTTGAGACAGTCTCCTGCAGGATAGAATGTACAACCCAGTTAAACATGTACAACAAGCCCAAGAACCATCCAATATCAAATAGTACAGTAAAAGTACTCATTTTGCCTTTTCGCAAAGATGGCATTGAAAGTGAAGAAGGAAGCTCTTGCCCCACCCAAAGCTGAAGCCAAAGCCAAGGCCTTGAATGCTAAGAAGGCAGCGTTGAAAGGCGTCCACAGCCACAAAAAGAAGAAGATCTGCACCTACCTTCAGGTTGCTCAAGACCCTGCAGCATTGGAGGCAGCCCAAATACCCTTGAAAGAATGCACCCAAGACAAACAGGCTTGACCACTATGCCATCATCAAATTTTTCCTGCCCACCGAGTCAGCAACGAAGAAAAGAGAGGACAACACACTTGTGTTCATTGTGGATGTCAAGGTTAATTAGCGCCAGATCAAACAGGCCGTGAAGAAACTCTATGACATTGATGTGGCCAAAGTTAATTACCTGATAAGGCCTGACAGAGAGAAGAAGACATATGTTAGGTTGGCTTCTAATTATGATGCTCTGGATGTTGCCAAGAAGATTGGTATCACCTAAACTGAGTCCAGCTAGTTAATTCTAAATATATATCTTTTTCACCATAGAAAAGAAAGCATATATTTTAAGGGGGGACCTTTCCTCTTCCATGGCAAGTAGAATTTAAAAGTACTCCTTCTTGTTTTTTTTGGCAGTTCACTGAACAAGCAATACAATGGATGGGTGAAGCAGAACAGGTTTCTTTGATATTGAGTCAAAGTAACACCTTTACTGAAAAACAACAATTATTGACATGCTATGAAAAACCCATCATACAAATCAATATTGCTAAAGCTAGAGCAACAAGACTGACTAATTCTCTTTTTTCAGTTTTGTGTCAGATACAAAGGACAGTCTGTAATGCTTGGTAGTCTCTATTAAAATCAGAGTTTTAAAAAGGAATTAAGTAAATACATTGTTTTTTCATAAAATTAAGTCATAGTAATGATAGCTTACTACTGCAAATGACTATTTCTGAATTAACTATTATTAAATTTGGATCAGATTTCTCCTTATTAACTTAGAGTTTTTCAAGTATTTGATTAAATAAAGTCATAGTAGATCATTTTATTCATTTATTATCATTGTATTCAAGTAACATGTTTGACACAAATGATACATGAATCACATGGTAATTGTACATCAAGAAAACCCCACCTTACTCAATATAAGTTGCACTATAATTTTTATTAGGGACTAGCACTGTGAAAATTACTCATGTTTTACTAAACCAGAAATGTGGGAAAAAAAGGAACTCTCCTCCGTTGCTAGTGGGAGCACAAACTTGTACAACCACTTTGGAAATCAATCTGGCACAAGATACAACTATACCACTCCTGGGCATATAACCTATTCAACAAAGACATTTGCCCAACTGCTCGTAACAGCTTTATTTGTAATATCCAAAAATCTGGAAACAACCTAGATGCCTCTCAACAGAAGAATGGATACAGAAATTGTGGCACATTTACACAATGGCATACTACTCAGCTATTAAAAACAAGAAAATCATGAAATTTCCAGGCAAATGGATGGATCCAGAAAAGATCATCCTGAGCGAGGTATTCCAGAAACAGAGAACATGCATGGTATATACTCACTTATAAGCAGATATTAGCCATATAATATAGGATAACCATGCTAAAATCTACAGACCTAAAGAAGTTAAGCAAGAAGGAGGATGCTAAAGAGGCTGCTTAAATCTCATACAGAATGGCAAACAAGGTAGACACCAGAAGTGGTGGAAGAGAGGGAACAGGACTGGAGCCAACCACAGAGGTCCTCTGAAATGCTCCACCCAACAGGAGATAAAAGCAAATGCTTGGACTCACAGTAAAACTTTGGGCAGAGCCCAGGGAGTCTTATGCAAGAAGGAGGGAGAGATAGAACAACCTGGATGGGACAGGAGCTCCACAAGGAGAACAACGACGCTAAAAAGCTGGGCCCAGGGAGTTCTGTAGAGACTGATGCACCAACCAAAGACCATACATGAAGAGGACCTAGATCCTCTGCTCAGATGTAGCCCATTGGCAGCTCAGTCTCCATGTGGGTTCCTGAGTAAGGGGAGCAGGATTGCCTTAGTCATAAACTCAGTTGCCTGCTCTTTGGTCACTTGCCCCTGATGATGCAGCCTTGCCAAGCCACAGAGGAAGAGGATCCAGGAAATCCTGATGAGACTTGATAAGCTAGGGTCAGATGGCAGGAGAAGAGAACTTCCCCTTTCAGTGGACTGGGGAAAGGAGATGGGGGGATGAGGGAGGGAGGGTGAGACTGGAAGGAGATGAGGGAGAGGGCTATAATTGGAACATAAAATAAATAAATTGTGAAAAATAATTTAAAAAAGAAAACTTCATGCCAGGAAAGAAAAAAAAAACTTTAATTATGTAAGTGTCTATTCAGTTTTCTTAACATGATAGTTTATCAACATTTCAGTAATGTCAAGTTTCTAGAGAGTAGAGCACACTTACAGATGTGTTCATAGGATACATAGACTCCGATTCCTCTTCTTTTTATTTTATTTCATTTTTTATTTTTTTAAAGCGTGGATTTCTTTTTTTTAAATATTTATTTGTTATACAATGTTCTGCCTGCACACCAGATCTTACTATAGATGTTTATGAGCCATCATGTGGTTGCTGGGAGTTGAACTCAGGACCTCTGGAAGAATAGCAAGTGTTCTTAACCTCTGAGCCATCTCTCCAGCCCATTCTTTTTATTTTTTTATTTTGAGATGGGCTTCAATATATAGTCTTGGCTAACTTGGAATTCCCACCAGCTTCTGCCTGTTGAGTTCTAGAATTAAAGGCATATACATCTGACCAGAACTCATATTCTAATCTAGTTACATTGTCTGTTAAATAATGTGAGAGCAAGTTATCTGTTTAGTAAACATAAAATACTTGATATAGTTATGATTTTTATGAGGACTATGTTTTTTGTGAATGCATGCAGAGTTCTTAGAAAAAAATAACAGCAAGTAATTGGACATTGGTGTCTGAGCATTACTCTTTTTCTGTCAAGAGTTAAGTTTTCTGCCTTATTGGCTAAAATCTAAGGTATGCTCAAATTTTCAGTCAAGGTCTAATGATATGCAAGTGCCTCTTGAGTATTTCTGAGAAAATCTTTATTTCAATAGTTTTGTGTGACATTTTATTTCTTTATCATTAAAGAATTTTGAAAAACTAATTTCTAGGTCTAGAGCAGGGGTTCTCAACCTTCCTAATGCTGTTAACCTTTAATACAGTTCCTCATGTTGTGGTGTTCTCTCAACCATAAAATTATTTTCATTGTTGCTTCATAAATGTAATTTTGTTGTTATGAATCATAATTTAAATATATGATTTGAAGGATATCTGATATAAGACCCCTATGAAAGGGTCATTCGACACCCAAGGGGTTGTGAAGCTCTGGTCTAGAGGCATATTATTGCCTTAAAGTTGCTAAAAGAAACCTGAGACATTAAAGTATGAAATTCTAACTTCAGTTCAATTTTCAACACATTCATTCCTAAGATTATCCCCATAAGCTGATTTTTCAAGTACCAAGTATAAAGATTTTAAATTCCCAGTGTTATGAAATAGCTAATTCCATGAAAGAAAACTTTATAATCATAGAGGCATTTCAGTGACTCATTAGAAGAGTCAATTGTTAAAAATGAGCTTTCCGTCTAAATGCCAGTTCCATCATCATTAAAATTCTGCTGATCCCGTTACACTTATATGAGAACAGATCCCTAACCTTAGTATACAATGAACTTCATGGAGGCTGAAATACCTAGGACATGTGTGTTCCAGAATTATGAGATCAGTACTGGAAGTTCTTGGAGCTGATGATGGGTAGTGATTCACTGGCTCTCTGCACAATGGTAAAGATTGTATGGGTTGACCCTGAAGTAGTCATCTTTTGATATTTGAATGTTTGATGGGATTATTCCATAAATAAACAGTATTAATAGCAGGAACCACTTGTTCAGTGCAGGATAAGACACAGGAGAGAAAACTAGAAATTTTCAAGTGAGCTTTTCCCCTCACTTAGGCAAAATTAAGAAGTAAAAACAGCAACTGCTTCAGTAAGTTAGCTATTTAGTGATTAAGTAAACTAGCTACCCCCAATCTGTGTCACCAAACCCCGTGACCACACTGTCAAAAACCAATATTACTGTTAAAGTGTATTCACAATTAAAAACTATCATTTTACAATAGCATTAGCTGCCACAACCTCCAATATAAAAAAAAATGACAATTTTTAGAACTTCTCAAGCACCAACTATTGCTCTACACACATCCCAGAATGCTTCATCACTCTGACTGAAGTGAGGTTTGTGGATGAGGCCTGCACCATCAAACAGCAGAGCCTGCAGATTTTATACAAATCTGTTGCATAGCACAATAAATACAGCTAACAGCCAAGTAGTGTACATTTCAAAATCAGGAAGAATAAATATCAGTGTTTTTATTAAATATTTAAGGTAATCAATATGTTCTCTACTTTATTTTGATCATTCCAATTGTATTCAAGCATTTTACCTCAATTTGTACACTATAAATGTATCCAACCATAATTTGCCAATGTGTGATATTTAGAAAAACTCCCAGTGGATGTATTAGCTGTCATTCTTATTTCTACGATCCAAATATCTGAGAAGAAACAATTTACTGGGGGAGATATTTGTTTTGGCTCACAGCTTAAAGAAATAAAGCCCATCATGACAGGGGAGGCATTGTAATGGGTACCTGAATAAATTTAGGACTGTGTAGTGGTTTGCTCATATTTCAGTGGAACAAGAAGCAGAGAGAGAGAGAGAGATAAATGGTCACACTAGGCTCACTTTCACAGTTTTCATTTTTCATTCCATCAAAGCAGCAAGCCTATGGAATGATGTCACATTCAAGGTAGGTGGGTCTTCTCAGTCAGTTCTTTTTGAAGCACCCTCCTGACATACTGATAGATGTGCCCCAATTTCCTATATGATCCCTAAATCAAGTCCAGATGACAATAAAAATTAAGCACCACAAAACAGCTACCAGATTTCTTAATGGCTTATGAGATGCTTATGAGTCATAGAGGGCTTGCCCTCTTCACATCTCTGAAGAGGTGACCTTAAATTAAAAGACAAATAATAAGCCTGTTCCTTTATATAACCTCCAAATACTAATGAGGACATCTTCCTGGTATCAAGCATAGAGTTCTGTGTTCTATCTGTACCTGCTTAATATATCTTCACAGCAGCATTGTCATTTCCATTTAATAATGAAGAAGGTAGAAGAATCTGCCTACAGACCTATAGTAAAATGACAGAGAGATGGTTCAGCAGTTAAAGGATAAGTTCACAACCAAAAAATATAAGATGGCAGAATAAAAATGGAGTCATGATACTTAGACAATCATTCTGAGTCATGCAAATAACAATGACATCATCCAGGCATATAACCAGAAAACTTCAGAAGCCTAACTCTTCTCTGGTTACTGCTGAAGTCCTGTCCAATACTCTTTTTTTTTCTTACATTAAAAAAAAATATTACAATTTATTCACCTTGTATCCTGGCTGTAGTCCCCTCCCTTGTCTCCTACAGTCCCACCCTCTCTTCCTCTTCTTCCCTATGCCCTTCCACTAGTTCATTGATAGGAGATGTCCTCCCTACCTTCTATCCGACCCTAGCCTATCACACTGCACAAAACTAAAGTCCAAGTGGATCAAAGACCTCAATATAAAACCACACACACTAAACCTGTTCTAAGAAAAAGTGGGGAAGAGGCTGGAACTCATTGGCACAGGAGAAAACTTCCTGAACAGATTACCAACAGCACAGACTGTAAGATCAATAATCAATAAATGGGACCTCCTGAAACTGAAAAGCTTCCCTAAAGCAAAGGACACTGTCATCAGAACAAAACAACAGCCTACAAACGGAAAGGATCTTCACCAATCCTATATCTGACAGAGGGCTAATATCCAGAATATATAATGAACTCAAGAAGTTAAACAGCAACAAAGCAAGTAATACAATTTAAAAATGGGAGTACAGAGCTAAACAGAGAATTCTCAATAGAGGAATATTGAATGGCAGAAAAACCCTTAAAGAAATGCTCAACGTCCTTAGTCATCAGAGAGATGGAAATCAAAACAGCCCTGTCCAATTCTCTTATAGGATATTTTTTCCTTATTTTGCTCTGTTCTCTTAGCCTTACGAGGGCCACATAAGCTTTAGAAACATATTGCTTCATCTAATATAAAACTAACAATTTTAAGATGTGCAAGTCAGTGGCATTAATCACATCGTTATATTTCCATCTAGTTCCAGAATAGTCTAGCATCTTAAAATAGATACTAGAGTATATTAATCAGTCTTTACACATTCAGCCTGTCTGCCCCGAGTTCCTGGTAAGCACTATCTTACTTTTGTCTCCAACAATTTGTTTGTTATGGATATTTCTTACAAAAAATAATAAATGAACTTTCATGCCTGGTTTCTTCAACTTAGCAAAATGTATTTTGGGGTCTATGTAAGTTATATAATGTACAACACTTAATTCCCTTACTGATGACAAGTAATATTCCACTTTATGCATAGACCATATTTTGATTAGGAGTTATTCCATTGATGGGAATGTAGGCTGACTTCAATTTCTAGCCTACAACCAACAAATTGAGAAATGAGCATTCACATAAAAGCACTTTCTATTTACTTTTTTTCAGATATTTTTGAAACACGTATCTAAGAAAATTGCTTCTTTTTTGAGTTTAGTCTGAGCATTGAAATTTTTAGGTGATGTGACAGTTTTAAGCTTCACTTTTTTTTTTTATGTGGGAAGATAGATGAAATCCAGGACCTCATGCACAATAGGCAGGTACTCTACCATTGATCCACACTTCTAGACATATCCTTAGTTTTCTGAGAAGATCTTCATAAAGTTATACAAAGACTCCATCATAAGATGATTTTCCTGTCTGAAACCTCACCTTCTCCCTTCATTCCTGTTCCCTGCCAAGATGATCTTTCTTCACCAGAATTTTCACGATGCAATTTCCCTATTTCCCTTGTTATAAATTTGTAGTAGTTCCTTGGTATATACAAGGACACTCACAAAGAAACAAAACAAAACTTTGTGGGGTTTCACAGAACTCTGTGGATTTAGTGTTATCTCTCTCAATATATATATATATATATATATATATATATATATATATATATATATA
>NW_026592481.1:3369002-3399462 GCF_907164565.1 Psammomys obesus | reverse complement strand
TATATATATATATATATATATATATATATATATATATATATATATATTTTTTTTTCTCAAGACTCTCCTCCTGATCCTCCTCTCTTCCATACTTTAAATATCATATTTCCACTTTAAATATCATACTGTCTTTCAGGAATAGGAACCAATTAGGCTAATTAGCTGTGGCTTCCTGCCACATCTGAACACTGCCTCTCTAAGATCTACTGCAATACCATCCCAGGAAGCCAGTATTCCCAAGTACTATCGTCCTTTCCATAGCTGGAGAAAAGCCCTCATTTGTTTGCTCTTCCATACATGTTTTATGTGTGCCAATTTGGGAACATTTGCCTTCTTTGTGTACAGTTCTCATCTTCCTCATACCATGTACCTTACTTACTTGAGTGTTTGTATCATCTGCCATGTTGTTGTCAACATGGTTTCTAATTAAAAGAACGTTTGCCAATCAGTTCATTGCAGAGACAGTTCTGTTCCTATTACAATGGAACCCACATGGATACTGAACTGCCATGGGCTACATCTGTGCAGGGGTTTTAGGTTATCTCCATGCATAGTCCTTGGTTGGAGTATCAGACTCAGGAAAGACCCTTGTGCTCAGATTTTTTGGTTCTGTTGCTCTCCTTGTGGAGTTCCTGTCCTCTCAAGATCTTACTGTTTCCCACTTCTTTCATAAGATTCCCTGCACTCTGCCCAAAGGTTTCCCATAAGTCTCAGCATCTGCATTGATAGTCTGCAGAGCAGAGCTTTTCAGAGGTCTTCTGTGTCAGGCTCCTGACTTGTTCCCTCTTTTCTTCTTCTTCTGATGTCCAGCCTCTTTGCCTTTCTGGATAGGAATTGAGCATTTTAGCAATAGTCCTCCCTCTTGATTAGTTTCTTTAGGTGTACGTATTTTAGTAGTTTATCCTATATTATATGTCTATATGAGTGAGTATACACAGGAAAAAAAAAGAACGTTTGCTAAAAGACTTAGGGAAGACACAAAGCCAGTTATTACTGTGAGTATGTCAAGTGCATCCCCTCTATTTTCTGACTCAGCTTCATCAAGTAGGTCTGTCTTAGGACCCTTGCCAAAGACACAAAAGTATTTGGTCAGAAAAATGGCTGACTGCAAGCTGATCTTGAAAAGACTTTGAGAAAAGAGCCCATTCTTGATGAGCCTCAGCTTCCTAACCTGTGAACTATATTTAATAAAGGTTTGTTCTGAGGATATAAATGAGCTAACACAAAAGCTCCAATATGCAATTCTTACAATAATTTCCGGAATTTGTTCTGCATTTATGTCTGTTAAATAAAACAAGTAAAAGAAATGAACTGACTAATAATTGAGTGAATTCGTGCTTAAGATATGCAAATGAAATGCATGACTCTACAAGCTGCAACATTGAAAGCATCTACTCAGGTATCGGGATGGTTAATTTTCATTGTCAACTTGATTGGACCAAGGTAGACCCCTATCTATATCTCTGTCTATCTATCTTTTTATTCCCCCTCTTTCTTTCTCTCAGTGTGTATGTATGATAATGTTTCTGCTGATCATTAGCTGAAGGGTGAGAGCCAACCTTGAATGAGCTGAGATCTTAGAATGAATAAAATGGGGAAAAGGAGAAATCTAACGAGAACCTGCATTCTCCTCTCTGCTTTGTTTCCTAATCCAACTCAGTATAAGCAAGTGGCTACATACTGCTGCTACCATAGCTACAAGAATCTTCAGCTACCATTCATTCCCAGGCATAAAGGACTAGATCCTTTCAAATCATGAGTGAAAATACATTCCTCTTCCATTATAAAGTTTGCTTCATGCCTGGCATTTTCTTACAATGATGGCATATGACATAAGGGTTCACTAAAACCCTTCATGTGAAGTCAGTTACTGATTTGCTGTATTATGTTGCTCTTCTGTTTTGTTAGTCTGGAAAACCTAAAGGTAGCTTTTTCAGTCTAATTTTGGCCTCTTCTTCGCCCAATGCTGCCATGGGTAAGATAATAAATAATAAATATTTGTTGACTGGACTTCACTAGGTAAGTAGAACAGAATAGAGACATCATAATCTAAACTAACTTCCTCTCCCTATTTAATAATTAACCATGAAGCTATGTGTAAACAAGCAACAAAACTGAGCAAATTGCTGAACCAATGAAGGTAAAGTACCTAAAAATGAGAATATTTTCAAGTGATACATTTACTACCACACACTGTTGTCTTCACTTCATTTCCTTTATTACATTTTTTTTGAATTTTATTTTTTTCTTATCAGTTACATTTTATTAACTCTGTATCCCAGCCGTGTCCGATCCCTCATTCCCTCCCAGTCCCTCCCTCCCTCCCTCATCTCCACCGTGCCCCTTGCCAAGTCCACTGATAGACTTAACTACAAATACTTTTCAAGAACTAAACTCCATGTTCCTCTTCGGTGACCTTTAGTATGCTACTTTCATTCTCAAAACACTCCTCACAGAGCCATCTCTTAGAAACATGCTTTCTTAGAATAAATTCAAATTATCTATTTCCTTTTTTGTATATTCCATTCACAGCTTCCCATGACATTTATTTTAGAGCTGATGAGTCTTAGATGTAAAAATATATGTATTCATCTTCATTTGCAACATTTTCTGCTGCTAACAAACATAAGACAAGAACATAAAACATAAATAATACAGTATTATGCTGTAACTATCTCATGAATACAGAAACCCACTGATAGTCTATGTGGCAGGGCTTATGGCAACACTGGAGGTGTCTTCTATCCTGTGCATGCTTGTGAGTGGGTTACCCAGCTAAATATTCAACCTGGACTATTGAAACTCCAAATTAACCTGACAATTAAAAAATTACAATTTTATTTAGAACAGAGAATACCACCCCATGAATAAATTGGTGGTAATTAAATGTAACTATTGATAATAATTATTAGAATTTTATCTTCCGAATATTGCCTTATTTAAAACAACTGTGTAAGTATTCAAAAAAACTATGATTTTGGCAAAGGACCCTAATGCTTTGTCTAAATTTTATAGCTTCCTCTGCACCTGGAAGTAGTTATTTTGGGACTGTCTAGACAATTATCCCAGTTTGAAAAGTCTTTTCCTTTCTCTTCATAGTCACTGAGCATAGGAAGTGGGGATGAAAATTAGATGATGTTGGCACTCTCTTGTCCAAGATACTGTTAAAATTGAGACAGAAGTAAGATTATTTTTGGTCTGTCACAAAACTAAGAGGGCTTAAAGGATATCCTTAGACTTCTGTTGACTCTACAAGCTCTAAACCTTTCCATCAGCCATTTTTCTGTAAAAGGTGGATAGGCAATCATATTTTTAAATTTTTTTCCTTATCATTATTATTTAATTTTTTCACTTTGTATTTGGCTGTAGCCCCCTCCATTATATTCTCCTGGCCCTCCCTCCCTTTCTCTTACCTCCCCCATGTCCCTCCACAAGTCTACTGATAGGGGAGGTCCTCCTCCCCTTCCCTCTGACACTAGACTATCAGGTTTCATCAGGACTGGCTGCATACTCTTTTTCTATTCCTTAGGTAGGCCACCTCTCCAGGGGGAGGTGATCAAAGAGCTGGCCACTGAGTTCATGTCAGAGACAACCCCTGTTCCCCTTACTAGGGTACCCACATGGAGACTTAGCTGTCCATGGAATACAGCTGTGCAGGAGGTCTAGGTCTTCTCCATGCATGGTCTTTGGTTGATTTATCAATCTCTGCAGGCACCCCTGAACCCAGATATTTTTTGGTTCTGTTGATCTCCTTGAGGAGCTTGTGTCTCCTCCAGGTCTTTCTATCTCCCCCTTCTTCAATAAGATTCCCTGCACTCTGCCCAAATTTTGGCTATGAGTCTCAGCAAAACTACTTTGATACCTGATGGGTAGAATCTTTCAGAGGCTCCCAATGGAAGGCTCCTGTCCTGTTCCCTATCTTCTCCTACTTCCAATGCCTGTCCTGTTCGCCCTTCTGAAGGACAATTAAGCCTTTTCCCCAGGGTCCTCCTTGTTGTTTAGCTTCTTAACCATACAGCAAGGACATTTGTTCAACTATGATCATAGCAGCTGCATTTATATTATCCAGAATCGGGAAACAACTCTCAACTGAAGACTGGATACAGATTTTGTGCTACATTTACACAATGGAATTCTATTCAACAACTAAAAACTAGGAAATCATGAAATTTGCAGGCAAATGGTGGGAACTTAGGAAATACCATCCTGATTGAGGTAACACAGAAGCAGAAAGACACATATGGTATATAATCACTTATAAGTGGATATTAGCCATATAATAAGGATAAACATGCTAATATCTATAGTCCTAAAAAAGCAGTCATATTTCTTTTATTGAACTAAGTGAAGTGGCTACTATTACTATTTTTGACAGAATTTTAAAAATGGCAACCTCAAATGATTTACCTAAGAGACTTAGGGAGGAAATTTGGGGTAGTCTGTTTTCACTTCCCTATTTCATTTTCCAACCAGGGTTCCTTCATCTGAGCTACAACAAAGAGTGAATGTCCTTTGATCCAAGCAACTGTCATCTTAGGGCTGTTCTTCCTTCTAAAAGAGCATAGTAGCTGGGGTTTTTTCAGTTTATTTCTTGCATAGAGGGATGGAGTAGGACATGGTATTCTCATCTAAATATCCCTGCTGCTCCTTACCATCTTGCAACACTGCATATAGCCTGGGGGAGAAGCTAGGGTACATATAGGTCAGGGAAGACTAGAGCAGGTACTCCATTTATGCTGCTACTGGGAAGCCCTTATCCCTGCTGGATAAGGCATTCCAGGTGTGACTGATTGGGGAAGGATAATCCACAGCCCTAAAATTAACCCCTCACCTAGTCTTTGTAATGAAGTCCAATAAAATCATTGATTCTCCAGAGACAGCTTTGGTGGAATCATGCCTCAGTTAGTCTTTGGGACATTAAGAGAAGAAATAGACCTTGCCCGTGTCACTCCTATGGGAAGGAATTTTAGAAAAAAAAAATTGACCCCCCTTTGGAGGTCACTTTTGCCACTGCATATTGAATAATAATGCAACCAAGCAAGATTCCTGATCCAAAGATATTCCTCACATGCTTGTCTTTGGTAATTTCACTGCATTGTTAAGCAACATCCTGGAAAGATGTACATGAAGAATTCTATTTAATTCTTCATAGTCTCTTTTTTCCAGAGGTAAGAGACAATTTTCAAGGTCTCCTCGACAGGACTCCTAGCGTCCATTTGCACCCAGACTTTTCAATGGCTTCTGAGAATCCTTTCAGATTTCTAATCATTTCAGTAATCTTTGTGTTGGGAAAGTATGAGAGTTTAATAATTCTTTTGGAGGAATTAACACATACATGCATACCCCCACACACAGAGTGAGAGAGATAGAAAGATAGAGAGATGGTTTACCTAAGGACCACAAAATTTCATAGAAATAACACTCATGAAAGAGAACTTTGCTTGTGTCAGGTTCTAGGCTAAACATAATCACAGTAAAAGGAATACTGCATAGATAAAATCTTCATCTGTATAGAAGAATATCATAATGCAATAGAAGAATAAAACTGCAGAAGCAAGTAGGTAAAAATTGTATAAAGGTGTGAATTCAAAATTAAGGTAACATGGGTAACCTGCATTGCAAAGTCAATCAGTTACTTAACTCTTCCATTTTCCTCCTTCTTATAAATGAGTTAATAATAATATTTCTGATCTGACTTTTGCTTGTACTTGCCATTTGAGGAGATGCATATCAAGAATAATATGTCAGGTAGAGCATGAGTAGTAAACATAGTAGGTATCAATAACACATTACATTTAGTGATTGTTCCTTGTGTGCATATACTGCATTGTATTGTGAGCAATTCTGATCTTGTATGGTATTAACATTGTCCTCCTTTTTGACAGATACATTAGGCTATAAGAAGCTAACCTCACCACTTCCAGAAGATTCTCTGTACAATACGACTAGGTGCCGAAAAATAATTAGGTCAATGACTATAACTAGGTCCTTTGGTGAAGGCAGATTTCTCCAGTAAAAAAATTCTCACTTTGTGAGAATTGTGATTTTTCTGCTTCGTAGATACCTTTTTGCTACAACCCTATCTCTTTTCTGTTTTCCATGTTCATATTGGATAAAATCACTAAAGATCATTGCATTTTCATTCTACCCAATTCCTGGAGCACCGTTAAACTGAGTTAACTATTCAGTCTGCCGTCTTCACTCTGTTACATCACCATCTTTGCCTTGTGCCCAACCTTCAACTTTTTGTACTTTATTGGTAATTTTCTCTAGTGCTTTTCTTACTTCTCCTCCACACTTAGAGTTTCAAGTGTTCCTCACCACCCAATAACAGGTCAACATCTAGTCATCATGCTTTCTCATGATGTGGCAGGCTGGGATAATTGAACCTCTTAAATCAGACCCATGAGAGGAGGAACTTATCCATATGAATCACTGAAGTCATATTATCTAAGTGGCAGACATATGTTCAATATGTTTGATATGCATTCACAGAAAAAATACATTGACTGGGATGGTTGTGAAAACACATTCTTTTACGATCCATTGCTAAGTTCTATGTCCAAATCACTGCACATCTGAATGTCAAAGGTATGGTCTTCTGAAACACACCTCTTTATTTCTGTTATTTTATTTATCTAATATCCTCTCTACTGTCCTTGTATGTGAAAAAGCCTTTCCTGATAACCACAACTCAGACTAAATCATTTATTGGCCCTCTCCTTTGTACATGCTATGCCACTCTCATTTCACACAAACCTAACAGTTTTATGAAGATATGCCTCTAGTCTTGAAGGTGTTTCCTCAATCATATCCCATTTCCTTACTATATGGTACACTCCATCCTCAATAACTAGAATGGAACAGATTGATATAAATTAAATCAGTGTTACATTAACATATCAAAATATATTAATATATGCATTATACAAATTAATTATGAATAATTTAAAACTTAATGATAATACAACTTTCTTTCTACAGCTACAAGCTATCTTCTGAGTTCTAAATATGTATATCTATTTAGAAGAGTCCCATATCTACCTGGTTATCAAATGGGCTCTATGTTTCAACCTGTTCTTTGTAATATTTATGTATTCTACTCCCCAATCTTGTTTCTCTCTCAATATGTTATCAATATTGCTAAATTGATACCCACAAAATTGTTCAGATGATAACACATTTGGATTCACACTTGGATCCTTCTTGTCCTTCAAACATACCCTGTACCAATTCTAATCCAATATTTATTCTTATTTTTCTACTTGTTATTGTTTCAAGAGAGAATCACATGTAGTCCAGACTTGCCTTGAACTTACCATGGGGCTTAAGAGTGGCCTTGAACTACTGGTCCTACTGCTTATACTTAAGTGCTTGCATTATAAACTTGTACCATCATTCTTGGCTTGTAGTTTTCTACCTCTAAAACAACATTTAAAATGTGTTTCTTTTCTAGCTCCACAGTTGTTGCCCAAAGCAAATACTCCATTATTAGTGAATCAGTGATTTGCACTTATTATGGGTTACTTGTAGTGGAGTTTTCTACCCTAATATGGCTTGGATATGGATACTATAATCTATGAAGAAAAGATTCAGATCCTAGTCGGAGAGGCAATATTAATGACTGCAGTGAATCTATAAAAGGTGAAGGTCATATGTTCATTAGGGATAAGTCTTCAATTGGAATTGCCAGACTGCAATACCGTTCTTTTTACTCCAGTTCCAGATTCCTTTGTGTGCCAGCCTTAGTGAGCCAAAGAAAGATGAATCCAATCCTGGACTTGAAAGCCCAGAACCATGAACCAAATTAAGCCACTCTATGTTAAGTAGCCTGTATTGTATTTTATACCATGTTTCAAATTTAGTAGTGTATACAAAGAACTAAAAATAATAATCAAATCATCGGAACACTCATCTCAATTCAACATAATGATGTTCCTGCAACGATATGATTATGCACACACCTTAAACAGTCTGTCTATCTGCCTACAAACACCTCATGCCATTGTTCTCATCTCTCCGGTGAATTCTGTCTCTGTTTGGCCTTCTGTTTCCTCTACTTGCAATAACTGTCTCCTGTTGTCAACTTTGCATAGTTGACTTCTTACCATCCTTTGGTTCTCCAAGTAAAGAAAACTCTAGAGAAACCACCTCTAATACCATCTAAATTAGAGTTTGCCTTTTAATATCTGTTATGACAGCAATCTGCCTGATTTTTATTCAGCCTTTACTACATTTGGAATTACCTACTTAATTTGGTTTATTATCTTATTTCTTGGTAGAAATCCCCATTTCATTTTTTTAACCATTTCATGCCTCGTCCTGCATATAGTAATTTCTGTGAATAGATACTTCATGAATGAGTTCAGTGAGTGGAGAAAACAAACAAACAAACAAAAACAGTTAAAGCTATATTAAGATCATTTTTAACAGTTCAATGACTGCCAGGAGCCCCAAAGGACAGGGTTTGACAAGAGGCATCTGAGGGAATTGGAGTTTATGATAGAACCCTTCTGTATTCTAACCAGTGGTGAATAGACAGCTCACTGACAATAGTGAGCTGCCTCAGCAATTGCTGCCAAACCAGACAAACTGAGGTGAATTGGATCCATGGGATCTATACGGTAGGAGAGAACCATATCATACAAGTTTTTCTTTAACCTTCCCACATCCACCATGGTATACACACACACACACACATATGCATACATATGCATACAAAAGTGAATGCAGAAAATTTTTGTTTAAAAATCATGAGATTGTACCCTTCAAAGAGCCTCAGTTAAAAAAAAAAACAAATAAATAAAATTACTGTGATTCTCAAACTACTGTCAACCCCAAACACATTTAGACTTTATGGTACACAAGTTTAGTTTCTGTATATTTTAGGTGGGAGAGGAGGGGGTGGGGTGGACTCAGTTAACTTCCTGTATTCATGGTCAAGTAATGACTCAAACCTTACTTCCCCATTTTTCATTTATCAGTTAAAAGAAAGGAAACGGGAAACAAAATAAAGATGTGAAAGATAAACAATATAAAAAAAAAGACACAGTGGTAAAATAATATTGAAAATCATCATGTTATAAAACGTTAGCACTTATTTGTGACATTTGGCTCTGTTGTGTTGGATCACCTCCCTGCAGCAGTGGCTGATGTTTGATTTCATGGTGCCTCCCACAGATACACCCACAGCTGACCTCTGCTTTGTGCAGTTGCTAATGACTAAACTGCACATATTATGCTGGCAAAATCTACCCCTTTCATCTAGGGCTGTTACACACAGGGAATTAGAGGTTCGTAGCTGAATAATGTTTCTTTCTCAAAATGCATCACGATCAATTTTCATTAGAACAAAGTTATATGGGCTGATAAATTGCTGTCCTTTGCCAAAGTATTACTCATCATTGTATATTCACCCATGCCACTGAGATACCCCATCTTATGAGGAGAAAGAGGTAATTAGATATATTATTAGGCTCTTTAAACACAAGTTGCACTGTCTCTAGCAAGTGCATGATATGCACATTTCATCTTATGATATTCCCCCCACCCACCTGACAGCTGACTTTCATCCATTAGAACATGTTGATGGATATACCATTTCAAATTGAAATATTTGGATATCTGGCTCTGAATTAGGGAAAAGGAAATGGTGAGCTAATTTCCTCTTTTCTCAAGCTGAATCACTCAGTTCACTGTGTTACCACTCACACACAAGTAATGTTATAGCAACCTCTGGCTTTGTTCTTAAGCACACAAAAGTAAAACCATGTTCACAGGAACATTTTTATTTTTAATTCTAAATTTTAAATTCTCTGAGCAGTTTAAATAGTATACCATATTTTATAATACAGGGTCATCTAGTTCTTTTTGCAGTATCTTCTTGATGACTGTCATCTGTATCAACATCAATACAACAGAAAGGTTTAATTAGGTGTCCAAAGCAGTTTATTTCTTTATTCTCAACCCCTAAACTCATAGGTAAAAGTTTGCACATTGGGCAGTATAGTTTTCATTATCTCTATAATGATTCTAGCTTTACTTTTATTAACTTTAAAGATTTATTTTTGTGTGTAATGTTTCTTTTTTTATTACTTCTTTTAGTTTTTGAGATACTTGGTCTGTAAATGTTCCACATATATACATACATGTATATCCATATATGTATTCAGGGCTGAGCATTTGGTATTGAATGGCCACTTCAGTCAACATTTCTTAGTTGACTGTAGTTCTTTATCTAATTTGAGGCATACTGCTCTTTTCGTTTATTTTACACTTATAAATGTTTTGCCTGCATTTATATGTGTATACCATGTGTGCCTGATGACTGTGAAGGTAAAAAATGGTGCCAGGTATTCTATAATTGGTGCTAAGAATGATTGTGATCTAATATTTGGATACTGAGAATTAAGACTGACTGAGTCCTCAACAACAGCAACAAGTGCTCTTAACCCCTGAGCTATTTCTAGCTCCTGATTCGAACTTTCAATTGGATTGTAATATATAATTTCAAACTCAGGAAATACATAGACTTCTTATTCACTTATTTAGTGCCTTTTCTGTTGCTATGACACAGCATACATGGCATACATACATAAAAATGAGGTTTATCTCACACATGGTTATCATTACAGAAATTTCAGTTCAGCTGAGGTCTCTCCTTGTAAAGTCATTGATGCTATCAATGGTATTCTAGCTTCAAATACCATTGATACATAAATTTGGGAAATAAATTTCTAGTGTGCTAAATGTTATATGACTCAAACCATAGCAGTAATTTAAATAAGTTCTGACAAAATATGTTTATTGCTTAACCCTCCATAAGAAATATGTCAAAGTTGTAGAAAGAAGTGACAAAAATGTCATTATTGAGGGGTTTCTGAAGACACTTCAGAGTCAGAGATAAAAATAAACTATAGGTTCACCCATACTCTTTTTGCTTTAGGAATAATGGGGTGGATACTAATAATCAGGTAGAAGACACCTCTAGCTATATCAATGAGGATGTTTCAAGAAAGGCTTAACTGAGGAGGGAAGAGCAGCCCTGGATGCAGATGGTACTATCCCATATTCTGCAGTTTCCTGTTGAATAAATAGTAAAAGAGAACAACATGTGTCAAGTACCAGCATTCACCTTTCTCTTCTTCATGGCTTCAGATGGAATTTCATCAGTTATTTCATACTCCAGCCACCTCACCTAGAGACATTCTCACCACTATGTTTTCTCTACTATGAGAGACTATACCCTCAAACTGTGAGCCAACTCTAAACTATCTTTTATAAGGTGTATTGTCACAGTAATGAAAAAGATAAGTGGTACAAAAACCAAAATATGAGGACGCTAACTTACTTTCACAAAACACCATTTGAGTCAATATTTGTCTGTTAATTTTCACTGGCCAATTGCCTTTTTCTTGAAATGCCAGACACAAGTTTCAGACTTCATACTTTACTATTATCCATCTACCTTAGACAACAATTCATAATAGCCAGAAATTACTAATAATTTAGATTCTCTTCAACCGAAGAATAGATAAAGAAAATATGACGTATTTTCACAATGGAGTATTACTCAGCTATTAAAAAATGAAATCATAAAGTTTACAGGCAAATGGGTGGAATTAGAAAAAATAATTTCATGTAAGGTAGTTCAGACCCAGAAAAGTAAATATGGTATCTGTTCACTTATATTTGGATATTAGCTGTTTGTCAATGATAACAAGCTACAATCCATAAGACTGCAGAGGTTAGGTATAGAAGAAGGTACTAGGGGAAGACAGATATGCCTCTTTAGGAAAGGGTAATAGAAGAGATCATTATAGTTGGATGAGGGTGGGACTGGAATGGGAGAATCAATTAAGGGCCATTTGAGGGGTAGTATAGAAACTTTCTAAAATATATGCATATATGGAGGCAATATAAATGAAATCACCAAAATAATGGGGTAGACTGAGCCCTACCTAGCCATCTCTTGCCACCAACTAAAACTTCCAACACCAGCATTGGATTACATCAAATTGAGTTGTTGGTCCCATGGAAACCCCCCAGAATCCAGGCTGTTGCCAAGACTATGGGTTGCTCTCCACAAACTGACAGCAAGGCCTCATTGCTAAAGAGAACACCTACACAATTCATTGAACATGAAGAAGTCGAGCCGTTGCCTGCATAGACCCTTCACCCCTATGTTTTAGCATCTTTGGTACAGGAAGGTACTCTGCATACTACCAAAAGAGAAATGTGAACAACAACCTAAGCACAAACTCTTGGTTTGACAATGGTGTTATGCATGTAAGATATGCTAAGCCAATGGTGCCACAGAGCTTGTGGGAGTAACCAATCAATGTATGATTTGACTTAAGGCCCACTCAACAATATAGAAGCCATATACAACATGCTTTTGGTGACCAAGATCCTGAGACTAGATAGCCTAGGGACCTAAGGTAAAACCAAACACTAATGTTCTTTAAAAAAAAAAATGTAGTAATAAAATACATTCTGTTATGCACTCGTAGATCAGTGCCTTGCTCGGCCATCATCAGAGAAGCTTCCTCATGCAGCAGGTATGAACAAATATAGAGACCCATAGCTAGACATTATGCAACAAGAAAGAGACCTTGGAACACTCATTCCTAAAGGGGATGTCTCCATTAAATGCTTCTCCTCAGAAATACAGGAGAGGAACCACACAGGAGAGGCAGAAAGTAAAAGCTACAGGGAAAAAAGGACTCAAGAAAATAAAGCTCTATAAATCAACATGAGAAAAGCACATCTGAACTCAGAGACTGAAGCAGCATATACAGGACCTGCAAGGGTCTGCACCAGCTCCTCTGCGTATATATTATAGCTTTCCAGTTTAGTGTTTTTATGGGATTCTGAGTGTGTGAACCAAAGACTGGATGTCTGCTTCTTGTGCATTCTCTTTGGCTCTTTCTCTTTTGTTTGTTTCATCCAATTCCAATGTGTTAATATTTGTTTTATCATATTATATTATATTTAATAATTATTCATTAGAAGCCTGTTTTTTTTTTTTTTTAATAAGAAACAGAATGGCAGTTGTCCCCAATGAGAGCACAGGTGGAAAGAAACTGGGAGTAGTAGAGTGAGGGGAATCCATTATTAGAGTATATGCGAAAAAATATTTTTAATAAAAGGAAAAAATACAAACATTTTCTCAAGATTGTAATTTTAGCACTCAATCCCTATGATTTTCTGCATTATTTTGAAGGCTGAGAGTTGGGGGTTGGATGACAGAAGTAGGTCAGTAGAGAAAGACTTTGAAAGTTAAATCCACTTTTTTTGTATGCTTTCCAGCTGCCTCAGACCCCGTTGTCCATAGAGAGAGTTTCTACCACTACACACTCTCTTTGGCATGAGGGACTATGACCTTCTGAAGCCATGAGCCAAAATAACCTTTCCTTCCTTATGTTGCTTCTGCAAAGTATTTTGTTGCTTCTGCAAAGTATTTTGTTCCCAGTGATAAGAAAAGCAACTGAAACAGAAAATAATATTCAAATATCACTAAGAATCTATCAACATGGTCCTTTCCTAGAATAAACCCATTGTTGGTATACATATTTGTACTGAATAACTGTATCACAAAGAAAAATGCTTGAAATTTTACTGACCAAAACAAAATCTCTCCCCTTTTAAAGAAAATGACAGTCCATATTTGTATGCATAAGAAAAATACAAAGAAATAAATATTTTTCTTGTAGTCTTTTAAAACTAATTAACTCTATAGGGAGCAAGGATATTTAGAATTTGACTTAGTAATAGCCTATTTTTTACTGTACTTCTTATATCTGAATATTACAACATTTCAGGAAAATTTAAGAAAAGGAGATGGTTGTATAAATATAAAAAATTGCATCATACCCAGCTGCCTCAATACATCATAATTTTAAAGTGATACTTTAAAGATATTTATCCTTTGTTTCTCCTTGAAACAATGCTAAATAAGAAAACAGTAAGTAATAAAACAAAGCAAGAGCAGAGCTATGGTTGCTAAAGTAACTATACAGTATTTTCTTTGAAATGTGGTAGAGCAGCTACTGCAGTTCAATTCAAGTTCATGATTCTGTAGAAAGCTTATATGTTCAAATTCCTTATTGTACACAACAGTAGCACTTCAACCAAGCAGGTGAAAATGGGGGTGAGACAGAAATACCCACAACATTCAGATTATTAAGGAAAAATGAGAAATAATACTACCTAGAATTTGGGATGTCGAGAAAATAGTTCCCTCGCTTCTACTTCACTCTGTCTAGAAGCTTCAAGAGGAAATTGACACCTGCATTTATGGCACTGAGATGACTCTAGTATTAATGAGCTCTACCCAGAGATCATGCAGTAAACATAGATTAAGTAAACTTCAATCCTCTAATATAGGCTTTGGCCTCAGAATCATGTAACGAGCAATGCAGTATGAGCACCCTCCGAACTATCATTTTTTGTGAATAAAATAGTGAATATTTATTACCATTAGCGTATCTTCTGAAGCAATTTCTATACACGTTTGAAGATGTTATCATTAATTTGTATCGTATTTCATGTTGCCTTAGGGACTGATGGGATTCTCCACCTATACCGTGCCAAGAGTTAGTTAATATCTTGGAGATTGTCAGGAGAGGTAGTCCCACTGAGCCATATTTGATTTTTGCACAGGTTTTCTAACTCAGTCACTCCTCATTCTGAAAGTATGTAAAGATGGTTCAATAGTGGAGAGTCCACATTCATTTTCCCACATAAATAACACATGGTGATTTGAGTTCACAGGCCAGCTCATGTAGCCCCAGTTCAACCATGATGCATTTGAAGCACAAAGTGGGGAAATATAAATATAAATGACAACTACATTCCCACCCTTCTGAGAGAGGAGACTCTCAATCATGGGATAGGGGAATAAATGCTGAGTTGGGGTCAAAGATTCCATATCAGTTTCTTCTGGAAGCTTCTAAGCCAGAGATAATGTCATGGGAGGCTCTATAGGGTCTCTTTGATCAAGCTCAGTTGCATGGCTCAGCAACATTTACTGAAACAGTGAAATAACAAGCCTTTGAGTCTGCATGGTAATTTCAGTATCAATCAAGCTCTGTCACCTCTTCTCAATGAAATATTTGGGAAGAATGGACCAAGTGCTTTGGTTTTCCTCTGACTTTATTGGCTTAGATCCATGAAGAACTCCTAGTAGTCTATTTTGTTTTGTATAAAAGGGATAACATGGGGTTCAAAAGAATGGTGTGGGAGGCAGTGCTGCAGAGATGAAATATTTTAAAGACAAATTTAATTTCAAGCTGAAATGGACTTTTTGTGTGTATGACCATGTCCCAAAATAGAATCCTAGAAGAAAGGTGTATTTCAGAAAGATGAAGACACTTCTCAACAATCAGCACTTTTAATATATATTTTAAACCCATTAATATATACATTCCTGTATTTTTTCCAGACAGCATAAACACAATTTATAACTCATGAAAAGAAGGAAAAACATTTAATTAGCATGCACTCTATAAGACAACGTTAATGCAGCTCTTATATTACAGTGTAATTTTCATTAGCATAAAAATTTACTATTTTCCACTTTAAAAATAATTTTACAGAATTTTAAGTATAAGTCAAAGACCTGCTGAGGCTGGCAATATTGCATAGTGGTAGAGTACTTGCCTAGCATGTGTGAGTTCCCAGTACTAAACATAAAAAAAAAAATTAAGAGCTCCTTGAAAAGAAAAATATTTTCATTCTCGTACTCCTTTATACATAGTAGAAAATATTTCTAAATAAGGAGGTGAAAAATTACCTCCTCAATGAAAATGGCATTTTTAATTTCTAAAAGTATATCTTGATGTGACCAACATACTTCAGAGAGTGTGTGTGAGAGAGTTTATGTCTTACAGAGAGAAAACACCCCCCACTTGTCCAAGTTCCTCCCCCATAAGGAGAATGGAACCTTTTGCACCAACCATGCAACCCTTTCTATTTGCAGAAAAAATGATGCCTTTAAACCATTAAAGAAGCAGAACAACTTAAGCTGAAAGGAATCAAAATGAATTGTAAAAATCTAAAACAACACCAGACTTAAATTTTAACTTTTTTTTTTTTTTGTCTAAACAAAGGGACACTATTTTCAAGTAAACATACATATCATATAATTAAATACAGGTGACCTAGAAACACCCAACTTACAAATATTCTGTTCATGGGAATAGTCAATCCAACACAATCAGATCTGAAAGAAAACAGGCTCTGTCTAGACTTCAGGTTGAGGGAAGGATTACCCTTCAAATCACCCTGTACTCTTCCTGCTGGATACTGGAGTTAGTAATGGTTAGAGTGAAAATTTAAAAAAAAGGGGGGGAGGGGAAGTCATGGTCTTCGTGCCACTGCAGTATTCCCTTCCCACAATTCTCACCAAGGAATCCATTTCCCGTAAGTGTTACAAAGACTGCGTTGGTTCCCAGGCCGACCCATCAGAAGTCCACTGGGCCCGCAGTTTAGCTGGAATTGTGCTATTAATACTAGGCTGACTTCCCATTTGGAAACTAACTCTAGCCCTGACAGTGCTGGTCAGCTCTGTTATGGTTAAATAGATTTGTGGGAGGTCCTGGGAAACTGCCAGTTAGAACATCCTTTCTGTGGGAAAATTCCTTTCGAGGCCTAAACAACTCACTGTCAAACACGGTTTTCAGCCACAACTTGGGAAGGGCCTCTGGCATTGACAAATCAATCCTCACCTTTCTTTTCTGGAAATGTTTGGGTAGTCACTGCAGTAAAATAACACAGACAAGCATAAAAGTAAATTCAAAACTCAAAACAGAATATCCGCTATGGCAAAAAAAAATATGAGTATATTTTACTGGCAATGCTAATGTATCAATAGATTGACACTCCACATTCCCCACACACAATACCATGCACAGATGTACACTTCAACACATGATGCTTCATGCAGATGTATTGTCATTAAGACAAAATTGCCTTCTCTCATTGTAAAAAAAAGATCCACTATGACTCAGGCACCACTTTGTGCTTTAACTTTTGTTATTTCCTGGGGGTTGATTTATACTCATTCTCAACTCTCACTTGGTTCTCTTCACACAAAAAACATCAGTGCAATAACCGGATAAAACATTGGTGAAAAGTTGTAACCAACATTAGCCTGGGACCTTAGGAACATCGTATTTAAATCACCCAAGAGCTTTACCAATAGTATCAAAGTCTTCCCAAATGCATGGTATGAATGTCTACAAGGAATGTTCTCATCAGTAGCAAGTTGTTTGTTTGTTACAAGGTGGTGAACTACAGATTTGAGTAGTTTTCCCACACAAAGGATAATGATAATGAACCAGAGACTATACTAATGTTTGTGATAGTAGATTGTAATGAATATCTGCTGCCTAGGAAAACGAAAGCACTACTGCTAAATAAAGTAATGGTCATAGTAAATCTCTGTCATGTAGGAAATCATCAGTGCATTAAGCAGAAGCAGGACAAAAAAAAAAACCTCTTCCATATTAATTTAAAGATAGCACAAAAAAGCAATGAAGACATGAGTGCAGGATGAACGATACTTCAGCTTTGTATTCTAGCTTTCTTACTTAATCATTCCAAAGTATAAAATAGTCTAGGACCCACAGGAAATCTAAAATGAAGTGATAGAAGATTTGAGTGGAGTCCTTAAAATAAATGCCTGAGAATGATCTTTCAGTTGGTTTATAAAATATAGACTCACAAGTAGAAAGACTGTATCATTTATAAATACTTGCGAGAATATGATAGTTTTAACCCATCTTACATAAAACAATGAAACTGACTGAATGAGTGATGTCAGTATGGTGGTTTGAATAGAAATAGCCTCCATAGACTCGTGTGTCTGAATATTTGGACTATAGGGAGTGGCATTACTATGAGGTGTAGCCTTGTCAAAATAGTTGTGGCACTGTTGCAGAAATTGTGTCACTGTGGCGGCAGGCTTTGAGATCGTATATGCTCAAGCTATGCACAATGTGACACACAGTCTCCTGCTGCTTTCAGATCAAGATGTAGAACTGGTGTAGGGACTTTTTCTGGCATGAACTCAGTGGCAGGCTCTTTGATCACCACCCCCTGAAGAGTGCAGCCTTGCCAGGCTTCAGAGGAAGACAATGCAACCAGTCTTGATGAGACCTGATAGGCTAAGGTCAGATGGAAGGGGAGGAGGACCTCCCCTATCAGTGGACTAGGGAAGGGTCATAGAGAGAGAAGAGTGGTATTGGGAGTAGACGAGGGAAGGGACCACAGCTGGAATACAAATTGAATAAACTGTAATAAATGATAACAATAAAAATACTAAAATGATGTAGAACTCTCATCTTCTTCTCCAGCACCAGGTCTGTCTGCATGTTGCCATGCTTCTCATCATGGTGATAAATGACTAAACCTCTGAAACTATAAGCCAGGCGCAATTAAATGTTTTCATTTTTGTAAGAGTTGCTGCGGTCATGGTGTCTCTTCACAGCAATAGAAACCTTAGCTAAGACAGTCTGAAAAAATAATATAATTTTAAAATTTTTTCACAATTTATTCATTATATATTCCAATTGAAGTCCCCTCAGAAGGCCCACAAGGAGACCAACAAAATTAAAAGATCCAAGCCCAGGGGGTCCTGCAGTGACTGATGCACCACAGAGGACCAAACATGGGGGAGACTGAGACTCCCTGCTCAGATATGGTTGATTGGTAGCTCAGTTTCCATGTGGAAAAATTTTCATTTTTATGAAAACATTTTCTTTTCCATTCAGAAATGTATCATTACTTAGTTTGCCCATGAGAAGAAAAAATTTCATTAAACCATATGAGGAAGTGGAAATTATGTTTAATTAACATATTAATACTGTAAATTATATTGTAATTGTATAAAAATTGAAGGTAACCGAAACAGTTTTGCTTTGTTCATACAGTTTGTAAACATCTTATTTCATCTATAATAAGGCATATTAATTTATAAATACCAGCGCCAAGCTTCTTATCACTATAACCCAATTCTGAAGTTCTAAATAAATTAGCATAATTTATGTGAAACAGTGCATTTCTATATTGTGTTGCCTTCACACTTAAAAATATAAATCATCCTTTGTCTTTAATCTGGCCTTCCATGAATCTTACAGGCCTCAGATTTATCTTCCTTCTCTTGCTGCCTTCAGCATCCATGAAACTGTTTAATGAAATCCAGTTTGCTATTTACCATTAAGTCACATAGATACTACTTGCCACTGAATTCTATACAATTACATATATTTAATGATAACAGAGGTACTGTTTTCTTTTAATATCTCACTTTAAAGACTTTATTGAAACAAGAAAAATTTGAAATCCTATAAAAGAAAATTTGAGAATTTTCAATTCCTGTCATTTTGATTAAAAAATATTTTAAAGACATGTGTATTTACTTGTATGTCTTTCGTTTATGCATGGAAGTGCAGGGTCCATGGAGGTCAGAAGAGGCTCGTGAAACCTCTGGAGCTTGAGGTACAGGCAGTTTTTAACTACTTTATATGGATGCTGGTAGATAAACACATATGCTCTGGAAGAGCCTCTGGTATGTCCTACTAATTGATGAGACATCTCTGTGACCCATTGTTTGCTTATTCGAGATGGCTACTCAGTTCTCCAATAATAAGGCCAATCAAAGTGCTTAAACCAAAGCACTTTAAAATCAAAGGACTGAACTCTGTCTTCTAAAGGAGTCACAGTATGTTAAGGGAAGTGAAACTTCTAGGGTCAGCTCCTACATGATGTTTACAAGAAAACCCACATGCATGCTGCCTTATAGCTTGTTTATAATTGGACCCTGTTGTGACAAATTATGATATTTCAATTTTTAGCTCAGACAAGCAACATTTCTCACACCATTACCCACAGCCAAATAAAACTTAGAGATGGAAGCTAAGTCAAGACAGACTTATCTGTACTAAAGGCAGCAGGAATCACTCACTGATGGATATTTACTCTCAAGCTATGTGGAAGGCAGTAAAAAAGTGGGCAGGGAGAAGAGAAGACAAGCAGTAGTTACTGTTATTCCATTAGCCAGCTGCTGCCAAAGAAGAAAGGGGAAACTTACCTAGTTCTCTCTAAAACCCAGATGTAACCCATAGACTCAGTATGCAAGTGGGGTCATTAGTAAGGGGAGCAGGGGTTTCCTCTGGCATGAACTCAGTGACAAGCTCCCTGATCACTTCCCCCTGGAGGATGCAGCCTTGCCAGGCTACATATGAAGACAATGCAACCAGTTCTGATGAGACCTGATAGGCTAGGGTCAGATGGAAGGGGAGGAGGACCTCCCCTATCAGTGGACTAGAGGAGGGGCATAGGGGAAGAAGAGGGAGGGAGGATGGTATTGAAAGGGGATGAGGAAGGGGACCTCAGCAAGGATATAAATTGAATAAATTGTAATAAATGATAATAAAAGATTCATTAGCTCAAAATATCAAATAAAAAAGGAAGAAATGATCAGCATATCTTTCTGTTTTCACTGTCACATCTCAGTGTAGTTATCTGAAACTAACACAGTTCCTCATTGCATCAGCCTGAGAGTAGATTGAACAACACGCACAGTAGGATGGATCATGTAAAAAGGAAACCTGTCATCCTGACAGCCTATATACGAATATTCTTACATGCTGGACTTTGGCTTATGTAACATTACAATTTCGAAGATGCTTACTCTCCTAAGAGGTAGGAATGTTCTCTTACTTGCAGCTGAATACTTCTAATGCATTTGACCCCTCTAATCAACCTTCCAAAATTAAAGACAGTAAATTTTCCTCCTTGTTATATACTGCCACAAGTTAAAGGTTTTAGAATCCTGAAAGACCAACCAGTATTTTAATTTTATTATTTTATTCACATGTGTGTGTGTCGAAGTGCAGGGTGCATGCTGTCTGCAGGACAGTCTTGAAGGTAACAGGACAGCTTTGAACATCAGTTATCTTCTTCCACCATGGATTCCAGGGATCAACATTTTTTTTAATTTTTTATTAATTACACTTATTTCATTTTGTATCCCCCATAAGCCTCTCCCTCCTCCCCTCCCGATCCCACCCTCCCTCCCCTTTCTGCATGCATGCCCCTCCCCAAGTCCACTGATAGGGGAGGTTCTCCTCTCCTTTGTGATCTTAGTCTATCAGTTCTCATCAAAAGTGCCTACATTGTCCTCTTCTGTGGCCTGGTAAGGCTGCTCCCCCCTCAGGGGGAAGTGATCAATGAGCAGGCCAATCAGATTATGTCAGAGGCAGTCCCTCTTCAGGGATCAAATTTTTATTTTTCAGGCTTGTCCATCAAGCATTTTTACCCATGGAACCATCTCACCAACACCTAATTGTTATTTTATTCACTCTACACAAAAGCTATCTCATTGACTGCCTTTAGAATATTAAGCAATAGGGATTACTACAGTGAGGTACTTTTATCATCTAGATCAAAATAAAAATAGAAAAATAATTACAAAATTCATTGAGTATATTGTATTCATAATCACTAGAAAACAACTGTTCATTTACATTGAATGCAGAAACCCACACTGCATTTGTTCATTAGTTATTCAAGATAAATAATAGCATAGCAATAGTTTTGATGCCTGGTTTTGACATCCACTGGGACTGTGATATAAAGCAAGCAATCACTCTGAAAAATAAGCTTCTTTATATATTAGAGTCAGAAAGATAGATAACTCAGTAGTTAAAAACACCTATTGCTGTTGTAGAAGACTCATATTTGGTTCCAAGCACCCATACTGCATCACTCAAAACCACCTGTAATGCCAGCTCCAAAGGATCTGATGCCTCTGACCTCTGTGGGCACATTCATTCTTTAACACATATTCACAAACTGATCCATACACTTACACATAATTAAAAATACAATATTGGAAAAGTAGAAATATAAAAAAGAAGTAGGGATTCTCTTTGCCTTTGTCCTCTTAGGTTACCATGACAAATAGCATTGAGTGGTTGGCTTGGCTTAAATAGCAGACATTTATTTCTCACAGTTCTGTAATCTGGAAGCCTGTGATCAGGGTATCAGTTAAATTCTAGTGAAGACACTTTCTGATTTTCAGATGGCTGACTTTTCTCTGTGTCTTCACATGGCAGAATAAACCCTGCTTTATTCTAACAACACTCAGCTCATCAGGGTCCCACTCAACTTACCTCATCTAAACCTTTACCTGTTGAAGGCCCCATCTAAAATCTCATCACATTCAGGGACAGTATTCCACACAGAAACTCAGGAAAGTCCACAAGCATTCAATTCCTCACAAAATATTTTCTACAGGGGTATATCAAGATTAAAGACAATGGAAATTAGTAATGGTCAGTGTTATAACATTTTACTTAATAATTGGCAGTGGTTGTGTTACTAGCAACCACTAAGTACACAAAGAAAAAGTCAAAGTACGTGGCTGAAATGTTCATTCAGCACTTCATTAAGATGTATACATAAGACTCCTAATTTCAAAAATACTAAAGACAAAATGAGAACTTATAGCTGTCTTCTAAGCTACAGAATAAAGGGTACTATAAAGAGAACTGTAAAGCAGAAACCAAGACAAAAAACATAATACAACTGAACAAAGCAAACCACAAAAGAAAGGGGGCAGGGAAGTAGACTATAATGAAGTAAGAAGGGAGAGAGTTTTCAAAGTTAAGTATATAGCTAGATAAGTGTTTAGCATTGGAAGAGAGTTCTATTTTGCAGTGATTGGTGCCTTGGAATACTGTATGCAGCGACATTTCAGTTTTCACAGTGGCTAAAATGTGATTCTTCTCTTACATTCTTTCTTTTGTAATTTTACAATGATTCTATTTCAGGCATCTACAGTGACAAGTGATAGCATTCATGATGAAGAAGCAGTTGTAGGCTAGAGAGATGGCTCAGTTGTTAAGAACAGTTGCTGCTCTTACAAAGGACTGGGTTCAATTCCTAGCACCCACATGGCAGTTCATAACTGCCTGTAACTCTAGTTCCAGGGGATTGGATACCCTTACACACAAAGACATAAAATATGCAGGCAAAACACCAATGCTCATAAAAATATATAATTTTAAAAGATTAATAATAATAACAATAATGAGGAAGAGGAAGAAGAACAAGAACAAGAGGAACAAGAAGAGGATAAAGAAGAACAACAAGAAGAAGCAGAGGCAGCAGCAGCGGGTGTCAGCCACTGCTGGCTTCAAAGGCCAAAGAGTTTAAATGCAGTAAGAACTCACCTTATGGATCTGGAGGTGAAGGATCCTGTAAACTAAAGATAAAGAGACTTGGAAGAGTAATGGTATAGAAGCTACTTGGCAGCAGGCTAAAGACTAGATAGAGATAAATATAAGACCCATCCTTATTAGATTTTTTTAGCTGTATAAGGGAACAAGTTTCAGAAATTTTTCTTTTTTTTTATGCTACGGCATAGACTTAACATAAGATAACTGAACAGAATAACAAATTTGAAGCCACAGGTGCAGTGGGATGATATGTTCTTCATTGACAGAAAGGAAGCAGAACTACATAGAATTTGAATAAAAAGAGATAGGTTTGGCCGTGAGATAGGAGGAAATGAAATCTCTGATACCTGTATTTTATTCATATATGATATTTTACCACAATGACACACTCATCTAGTTTGTTTATGTGCAACTAAAATGAATGGAATAGTAAGGCTTGAAATAAGCTTGTTTTAACTTTACAAAAATGTTACATACCAAGATTATGGTGTTTTATAATTTGCCATGAGATTTGCTTTCTCTGGATCTTGAACTCAGTATCACAAGAACATTGATGGGGCTGAGGTTCGGAAGTGACTGTGAACTCTTATAACCATGGCTGGTTAATGAATCACCCAGGAAGCATTAGAGACCAGGATGTTACCTCCTCCAGACCAGAGGTCTTCCAGGTGGTCTGTGCTATCAGGCAGGCACATCTGCTTCTCCACATGAAGGAAACAATGCCAGAATACAGGGTTGGCTGGCAAAGCCATAAGGTCAAACCTTGGCCTCTCTTCCCTGATTTCCTGCACTGACCTGGACTGAGCTACATGACCTGACTTGTAGCAATTCTGTGCACTGGAGAAAGAACTAAATCAGGAGCCACTGCAAGTTCCTCTTTCCAAATCAGCAGAATGCCCTCTGATTCATTTACTCACGAACTTTAATTATCCTCTTCCTGTGGTCAGACACTGGCCTCGGCTTTGAAGAAAGTATAGCAGTGACAGAACTTTTCCATGTAGTATTGATTGCCACAGGGACTAATTATTAATGAGGTCTCTTACTGTTTATCTAAACTGATGCATCTGTAAATCTTGTTCAGCATATTGGATTACTATTTACAGAGGGTGAGGGTGTTGTTTATTTCTCAGCATGGAAAACGCACATGTTGTACTTTTCATTTACAGGGAACAGCTCAGAGGAACCAAAGCCCCAGAATAAATACTTCATTCTGAAACCCACGAAGAATGACCAGCTACCAAATGACATGTGTTCTAATTTTACTATGCCCATTTGGTTCCTGCTTACAAACCTGTCAGAAGATCCAAGTGCAATATAATGGACCGTAAGTTTATTGTGCTGTTTGCCCAAATTGCCTTCTCATCCCTCTACTGTTAACCTTTCAATTTGCCTTGTTACCATATATGGATTTGTCTTCTAAAAATTCACTTAACGTTGTCTTAAAGTATATGTTTGGCTTGAAGTGTAATCGGGTTTTCACCCTGAGCACATGGTTCTTAACACTGGCTTTAATGTTTCTGTTTTGAAGCTAAATATGTTGATATTTGGAAATATAATAGAACAAAGTATTCTAATATTTTATACATTGAATTGAAATCACAAATTTCATAATGCTTTGCAAATATTGTATATATTTGCTTAATTTTTCCATTATAAGCTTTTATCCATTATATAATCTCTGTGTTACCTTTCGACTATCTCCGAAGCACATGGATTGAACAGTTTTCTCTAACTTGCATGTAAAGGCCTTTTTTGCTTTATTTTTAAAGGTGTTATTTAAAAACAACAAAGTACACAGATTTTAGAAATAGGTAGAAAGTATGAAAAGTAAATTGTCTAATAATAATATAAACCAACCATAACGTTTTTATTTGTTTTGCTTTTATTAATGTATTATATACTGATGGTGAAATTATTTTTATAATTTAAAATAATAACTGGGTAGTTGTGTATCAATTCAAGCATAAACATTTTGAAGCAAATGATTTCCTCAGTCTTAGACACGAAAAGTTGATGCTCCAACCAAGGACCATGCATCGAGATAACCGAGAACCCCTGCGCAGATGTAGCATATTTTGTTGCTGTTGCTTTTTTTTCTTTGTTTTTCTTTTCTTTGGGGGTTGTTACAAGAATGAAGGGCAGATGTGGAAGAACTGGGAATAGAGTGGGATTGCAGTGCATGGTCTGAAATTCCCAAAGTGTCAATAAAATTATGTTTTAAAAAAATGTAATTGCCATCCTATAAAATTTGTAAGCTTTCTATATCCCATCTACCTGTTTTCAGATGTTTTACAAACTACTGAATCCTATTCTTTGATAAATTCTCAATAGGACTTTATCATCACTTCCTGCCCAAGTCTCTCAACTGAATTCAAAATGCGGATTTCAGAAGTCGGGAAGTCTTTCTTGTCTACTGAGCATGTGGCAGTTCCTGTTTATCTTGCTTCCAAGTTCTCTTTGTGAAGATAAACTGTTTCCATGACTCTTCAGATTACTGACCAGGAAGTTTAGAAGAGTCTAGAACTGTGCTTTTAAAAATGCTAATGTGCTTCTGGTGCCAAGAAAGACTCATTGTATGTTCAACAGGACTAAAATGTAGATACTGCTGCTGGTGGTCTTGGGCCACACACTGAGTAGTATCTGTGAGTTTTACTACTTAGGCATGATGTAGAACCCAGGATTGCATACATGCCTTTCTCTATTTCTTTCCACCTTATTTTGCAAAACTGATTCTCATTAAATACTGAACTCATCAATTCAGTAAGATTACCTGGCACTGGAGTTACAAATATTCTGTTGCTGTTTTCTCAATACTAAGGTTGCAGAAGTGTGCCTCCATGCCAGTCTTTTTACATAGGTTCCAGGGAATCAAACTCAGATTCTCATGCTTGGCAGTGCTACTTTGTCAACTAAGGCAACTTTTCCTGTTATAGAAAAGATTTCTGGTTTGTGGATTGTTTCTTCCTTTCTGTTCTCATTCAAGAACATTATTTAGTCCTGGGAGTTCAAGAGTTGCCTAACACAAACATCCAGGTTGAAGGCAGCACAGAACTTGGAGATAGCATGTGCTTGAGGTTTCCAGGTGAATTTAACTTAGAAAAAGGGCATATAAGTGACTGTAACACATGACCATATGAAGGCAGAATGAAAAGAATATGGTGCTGATAAGATTCTGTGACATGAATATGGCTTTCATGACATGCCAGACACTGGGTTACAATCTTGCATTTGCAACACATTCTTTGGTATTCCAATATGATTTGGGGTTGGATATAGTTCACTTTATGTTCTTTATAAAGAAATTGGTAAATCGAGAATTGAGTGACTTGCTGAGGTCAATAGCAAGTAAGAGATGAAGATAATGAAGTCTGAAGCTCTGTCCATTTATATACAGAGTCACTGCTGTTATCCTTCAGGCTTGGGAACCTTTTATTGAAGATGGTAGCAGAGACTGTGGACCTCCCAAAAATATGCTCTCTACCTTGATTTTAGTGTCCACAGGAACTATAACCATAGCATCTACTTTCCAGTGCCTCCTACTGCTAGAGCCTGTTTTGCCTCCTTTACCTTTCAAAAGCAGGCCTCAATTAGGAATCATATGAAACTGTGTATGAATATCCTAATGGCCATGAATGCCATGTGAGGTAAATATGAGCTACTAAATAGCGTATCATTTGAAGGAGATACATCTAATGCTTCTGTGTTTTGTTTCGTTTTGTTTTCCCTTAATTTCTCAGGCTAGTTGCTTCAAAGCCATATCCTTTTTTAATGACAAAGAGAATTTTTTACACTCACATGTACAAACACAGAGACAATAGAATATTTTTGAATGGATGAAAATGCAACCATTATCCAACATGAAGGATGTGCTTTCTTAATTGCCTTGATTTTCTAATAAAAATATTGCTTTTTACTGTTTTCCCTTTATTAACAGTAGATGGTTTTCTCATACAATATAATCTGAATGCAGTCCCCCCCCCCTACTCCTGCCAGTTTCTCCTCATATCTCTCCAATATGGATCTTCTCTGTTTCTGTCTCTCATTAGAAAAGAACATGCTTCTAAAAGATAACAAAAAAACATAAATACAATGAAAACCATCATACTGAGGTTGGACAAGACAAGTCAATAGAAAAATAAAAGAGCTCCAAGAAAAGTCACAAGAATCAGAAACCCATTCATTTACACATTCAGGAGTTCCATAAAAGTAATAACTAAAAGCTATATTATATATGTAGAGGACCTGGTGCAGACTTGTACTCTCAGCTCTGGGGAAACAAGACAGGAGAGTTACTGGCCAGCCAGCATAGCTTATTTCGTGAATTCCAATTTGGTCAGAGGCCTCTGCCTCCCCGAATAAAGGTGGAGAGCAATAAAGGAAGATACTTGATGTTAATCTCTGCTATTCACATAAACACACAAAAAGAAAATCAGTTTCTAATTACTTAGCTAGTATAAAAGTAGATACTGTATTTGAAGTGACAATGTGTTATGTGTTGATCTCCATAATTCAAAGGTCACTAAAAATTAAAACTTCCTTTGACATTTCCATTGAGTTATATAAACACCTGCTTAGACTTCATTACTTACAGCAATAACTGTAAGAAAATGGATTTCTTAGATACAGCTCATGGAACTATTAGAGAGAATGTTTCAAGTTCATCATGAGCTACAGACTATGGCTTCATTCGTCATTAAATATGGTAATATATGTCAACTAGATATTTGCCTACTTACAAAGAATGTCTAAAATGTGTTTTCAGTAGAGATTGTCCTTACTCTGATATGATAGAGAAAACAGACTGTATAAAGAAAAAAATATAACTAACATATTTTTTTTTATTCTAGTAAGGCTGAATCTGGAACTGGCACATCTCATTTGGTAGATATATCTCAAAATGCCTTAGCAAGGGAGAGAAATAACAAGTGCCCTCCATTACCTGATTGAAGTGCTTCTTGTTTTCTACACAATAGGCACCTAAGACATGGGAAACATTAAAATGAACCTGCTCCTTTCTGTGTATCTCTTGTTAAATTGGTTCAACAAATACACAGCCATTTATCGTCCAAGCCAGCGGTCAGCAAACCATAACCCACAGAACAAATCCAGCCCATCTCCTGTTAATGTAAGTAAAGTTTTAATGGAACAAGCCACACACATTCATTCGTATATCACCGATGTGCTAAAATTTTAGAGTTTTGACAGAGACCATGTAATTGAAAAATTCTAAAATATTTTACTATTAAAACTAAACATATTAAAGCGTGAATCACACATACCTCCTACAAAAACAACCACAAGAACTTATACTTGGCTAGAAATTTAGCTTATTTGCTTTGTAATGTTCATATTTTACTAATTTAGAATTATTATAAACCTTAATAGTGGGTGTAGGGAGCTGGTACAGTGATGTTTTTACTTACTTCTTAACTTCAATAATAAAAAAAAAATCAAATTACTACTGAAAATTTTTATACAAATTGTCTTTAGTGCATGGTTAATCACTGACAAATCAATTAAACATTATCTATCAGAAAGAAAATTCCTCCCCCCAGCAATGGGCAAATAGACACCTTGTCATTGATGTTGTTTTTACATCAGTCAGGGGCAGAGTAGATACACTCCTTTTTTCGTCCTAGCTGTATGCGTGGCTTGATGGCTAAAGATGTCCTGTTCCTAGGACTCATAAAAATAAAATCTAATCCTGGCAGTACAGCATAGGTAGGGGAAGACAGTGAGCTGCAGACTGCCATGCCACCCACAGTCATTGACACCCACTTGCTGCCATGCAACACAGCATGGATGCATGGCCAGCTTGCAGTGGGAGTCACCACAATATACTAGTATGTGGTGGTCAGACAGAAGAGAAAGAGATGTGGAGCAGCTTGAGCATTATGAAAGAGATTGATCTGGAGACTCGAGGGTAGAAAAGAATAGCCTGTTTTGAATGACTAGCCCTGCCATCTGGGTCCATGGTGAGGTCCCAGCCCAAGATGCCACTGAGGGTCATGTCTGAGTCTGTGGCTAGGCAGCAGGAGGAGTCAGTGTCTATATCTGTGGCTCATATTACCACTAGAGAACATGAGAATATCCCTGGACCTGGATAGGACAGCTACCAGGAACCACAGAGATGTTCAGGAACTTTGCGTAAGTGGCCCTGCCCCTCACTGGATGCAGTGCTCTGGAGATCTGGTCCCATTACTTACCAGCATCAGCACAGGGGAGAGCACCTCACTCAGGCAAACACAGTGGATCTGGCCCTGGAGGCAAGGGTGTGGGTAAGCTGGTCCCAAAGGGATGAATGTGGGGGACCTGGCCTCACCACTAGTCTACCATGGTGGGAGGAGGCATGAGTCTGGTGGAGGAGATGCTATCTTCCCCTCCCCCACTGCTACCCCTTGCCACCTCCAGCAGTCTGGAAAGCTACCCACAGGGTCATGAGATAGGAGAACTAGCCCTGCGTCGATAATGGTTGTAGCACTTGGGGGAGCAGTTTCTGCACCTTGAGGGGGCAACAAGAGTGGAGTTGATCCTGACTGCAAAGACACAGATGAGCCAGCTTTGAGGGTGTAAGAATTTGAGATCTGCCCCAGCTTCTCACAGGATGAAGCACTTGGGAGAGGGGGTCCCTGCACCTTGACTGGACAAAACAGTGGAAATAGCTCTAGAGTCCTGGGTACAGGTGAGCTGGCCCTGAGGGCAGGAAAGCACAAGAGTTGATCCTGCCAGAGTAGTGCTGGAGAGCTCACAATGGTGGTACAGATAAGGGAGTGGAGGTAGACTGACCAGCTCAGCTACTCAGGAGTAGATCCAGGGCTCTGAATTGGTCCACCCCAAAGTCTATATCATCTGTGCATGGTTGGGATGTGTGAAAGCTTCAGTCCTGCTATTCCAAAGGTGCAGGATCTCCATGACACAGGGCAACAACAGGATAACCAGGAGAAAACACCATGAGGATCCAATATTTATGATATGACAGAAGCCAAAGATCTCAAACCTAGACCAATGACTTATTACAATGAACATTTGCAAATGAAGATATGTGGACAAAGGAATATACTGTGAGACACTGTGACATAAAACAGCTTCAACAATGAGCTGTTTTTTTATGCTTTGTTTTGTTGCTGTTGTTGTCCTTGCTGTTGGCGGTGGTGGTGGTGGTGTTGTGTGTGTGTGTGTGTGTGTGTGTGTGTGTGTGTGTGTGTGTGTGT